>NC_056746.1:619836715-619946715 GCF_019279795.1 Protopterus annectens | reverse complement strand
TACTGAAATCTCGAATTTTAGTATCTCGAGCCCAAGAAGTGGAATCCACAAAACAATGTTGTTGTCTTTCGGCTTTTCCCGGTTAGGGGTCTCCACAGTGGAACTCCTGGTCTGCTAATGATTGGCAGTAGATTTTCACGAACACCGAGGTGCCAGCTCGACGTTCAACCTTCAACGAAGGCACGCCCATTTACGCATGTCTTTCGAACGTTGGGCGGAGGATATGCAGACTCCACACACAAGGCACTCCCCGCACTCCAGCCAAGAGTCGAACAGAAGAACCTCTTGCTATGAGGCAACAATGCTACCGCTGCACCACCTTGGAATCCACAAAACAATGAAAACTAAAAACCACGAAATTTAAAACCTCGAATACCGTAAGTTTTGAATTTTACGGTTTTACTACACACACACACACACACACACACACACACACACACACACACACACACACACACACACACACATACACACACCATCCACCTCACAAACGCACACAATCACTCTACTACATGAAAGCAGGGGGCAAGACCCCTGCACCCCCCCATGTGGGGGGGTTGCTTCCCCCACACACCCCCTACTTAAATATTCTCACTCCGAGGTCGCACTACATAAAAATACACACAAAACTCCACCACACAAGATACTTTCTCTTCGTACACACACATATCACAGCAACAAAACACACTGACACACACCACATCCCCTATTCAAACCCCTTAACACACACACACACACTTACCTGAATACATAACCATAGCGGAACTTTAGAAGTGCGAAATTCAAAACTTCCAGTATTCGAGGTTTTGAATTTTGCTCTTCTAAACATTCGCTATTATGTGGATTCGGCTTTTTGGGCTCGAAATACTGAAATTCAAGATTTCAGTATTTCAAGCTTCTGAACAGAACCCGTATGTGTATATATATATCTATCTATCTATATATATATATATATATATATATATATATATATATATATATATATATATAAATATATATATATATATATATATATATATATATATATATATATATATATATATAAATTGTCTCTTTTTCCTTTAAACTGCAGCAACCTGTTTGCTGGAAATGTGACAAGTATTTGTTACAGTTTATACCCTACACGGAACACTATTTGTTTTTACTTAAACTGTATAAAACCTTTGCACCCAGGGATTTGCCCCCTTCACCCCACCCTAGCTATGCAACTGAGTATACTATATATGCTCAAAACAACATAATGTTGAAGTCACTAATGTGGACAACAAATGGCTGACCATGCAAGCATCAACACGTCATTCCTCTGGGCACCGAGGTAGACTCTTAGGACATAGAAATAAATGTACAAAAAAGTCAAAAGCATTGCTGTTTGAAGGTGGACAAGCACCTTTCACCCCCACTGCCCCAAATAATTATATGGACTAACTCTGAGATTGTACAATCCAGAGGGAAGAGGTATATTCCACAACCTCAGTATTGTCAATCTTACACACTTGTTGACCATCCTTTTAGTTGACCTAATTGTCAACTAAATAGATGTCATTAATAACTGACTAAATAAGGGGCTGCCATATATATGCATACATATATATATATATATATATATATATATATAGATATATATATATAGAGAGAGAGAGAGAGAGATTACATCGATATAGATAGATAATAGATATACATTATATAAATGTATATGCAGGTCTATATTAAAAGACTGAAGAGCTGTTTCATCAAACACTTCTTAGTCGACACATAAAGAGCTAATGCACAAAACATTGATTTATTTTCCTGGGAAAGAAATCACTAGCACAAACACACACACACTTTCAAACATACACACCCCAATGTTGGAGGTTGTAGCCCCCACACCCTCCCTATCTAAATATGCCAACTCTGAGATTGCACTACAGTGAAGAAAGGGGCAAACGCACAGGGATGGCCTAGTGATTTCTTTCTCAGGGAAAGAAATCAGTGTTTTGAATGTCCGTGCTTTAGTGCATTCGCTCTTTATGTGTCGACCAAGAGTTGTTCAATAAAACACCTCTTCGGTCTTTTAATATAGACCCTGCATATGCATATATATTTATAAATGTATAGATATTGATACAGACACAAAGGAGGCAGCACCTTGGACACCTGCAGCTACTAAAGACTTATCAGCCTCACTAGTATCATTTGCAAGGTGATAGAAGACATCATTATCAACCTCATTTTCAGAAACATAGGGAATCTACAATCTGTGGACCATAAACAATTTGGCTTTGTAAAGTGCAGACCATGCCTATTAAACCTGACTAACATCTTTGAAAGAGTCACCAGAGTAGTAGATGTAGACCGATCATATCAGTTTAGCTGAGATGTTTGACAATGTAGCCTTCTCTATCATCAGTTTCAAATGTCAAACTCTATCTAAATCTCTATGCAATCAGTTGGATTGCAAAACTGGCTAAATGATAAACACTGCTGTATTAAGATTAATGGCATACTGTCTTATAAAAGACTTGTTACAAGTGATATATCCAAAGACAATCTTTTGGGATAATTGCAAGGCCTCTGGCTGACCAAGTCTGTGGATGATTACAAACTGGAAGCCATCTGCTAGTCCTGTGAAGGCTCTCATTTCCTTTAAGATGATTTAATTTGAATAAACTCTTGGTGTCAGGATAATGGCTTAAAGCTGATCCCCAAACAATACAGCACTGTACAATCTGTTAATCAAGAACTTTCACACATCTTCCACATAAATGGCACCCCCTTAAAATAGAATGTTATTACAAACTTAGACAGCTTTTTGGATCATGAACTCTTCTTTGATCACTATGTATACCCTGTCATTAGGAATGTGTTCTACCTCATCCAACTTATTGCTAATGGCATCTTCTTTTGGTCAAAAGAGTTTTTCATTACCCTCTTCTCCTCCCTTATTAGATTAGAATAACAATGAACCCACTGGCACTGTGTATACCAAGCATCTATCCCAACTTGAAAAAAGATTCCTTACTAAAAAAACACTGGTATGGGCTTCAAACGTCAACCTGAACACCTAAAGGCCTGGTGTCTTTTCTCTGTCTTATACAGGCAGCTATTGGGTGACCTTTGTCTGGCCTACACAGCTATGAATAACCCAATCTTTCACAAAACTGGTAGCAACATAAATAGAGCATTAAGAGAAAAATATCTACTGAGCAATAACCACAGATAATCTCTACACCATCAGTGTACTAAAAGATAAATAACTAATTGTAATGCTGTAAACCATGGAATCAGATGTGTAAACCAGTTGCACTTTAACAAAAGTTTAAGTACTTTCATCCTTATAGTAAGTGAACGTCATCAGACACTATAATATACTAAGCAATATACAGAGGATTTCTTGGCATGATAAATCTCGTTCCCATGGAAAACCCCACCTCTGGAATAAACTCCCACTTTCTGTTTATCAAAACATTTCCCTTACATATCTTCACATTCCATTCCAATGGAATCTGTTCATAATGTAATCTCATTTAAAACATAACTAAAACATCACTTATCAAATCAATAGATCTGCTCCAGTATAGCTCCAGGGTAAATGGCACCATTATCTTCAGCATGCTGTATCATCAAACCATTTCTATTCACTCAGATTTCTAAGCCCCACAACCAGTCTTCACAAATACCTGAATAGCTTTGCTAGGAGCTCCTAACCATATACATAGAATGACACTGACATGACTATACATAAGTGACATTGCTTTCTCTTCACCTCTATACTTCTAATAGAAAGCTTATGACAGACATATATAATTGTCTCTGAACCTACTTAATGCCCACCAATTAACTACTGTATTAAAATGTTCTATCCTACCACATTCCTTCCAATACTTCCGTTTCTTTAAATTTCTATTCACTCATAATATGATCTATTATCTGTTTGACAAACCTACTAATATACCTCTTCAAATGCTCAATGTTCAACATCTAATAAGTGAATAAGTATCTTTTAGAGTATATAATAGTTGCCTTTATTTCATATAACTAGTTTATTTATTAAATGTATGTGTATTTAATGTGTATTACTTACTATCTGTTCATGCAATTACTGGATGTCTGTGTAAAATGTTTGTAATACGTTAGCGTTTTTCCCTCTGGATCTCAGCCGGAAATGGTTTTCTGACTAAACCCAGATGGACAAACCCAGTAAATGCAAACAAAATAAAGTAAAACATAAATAAAATAAATTAAAATAAAAATCTTAAACAAGTTGATGGGAGATCAATTTACCTGGGCCTAGCTCTCCCACCTCTTATAGACAGGGTTAGAATCTAGTTGGTGTATAAGCTGGATTGCAATGATAAGGTTTAAATAGGCTTAACTGGTCCATTCTCTAGTAGCAACCAATGAACCTATACGAAAATTGTCCCCCCTAGTCAAAGAGGACTTTAAGAAAACAATTTTCAAATAGGTATAATCAAATTTAATATCTTAGGTCTTCAAGAAATGGTAGTGGGGTTTTGTTGTTAATTGCTAATATCTATGCATATAAGCTAATATCAGTTAATAAAGCTTTAGAAACTGTTGCTGATATTTTCATGTCTTTATCTGATACTACAAAAATCATTTATTCTTTTTGGAAACCTTGTCTAGACATAAAATGTCATAATGTGTATATTCAATTCATAGTCTCACTCTGAATATAATTTTGTTATTATGGTTGGTGATATGAACTACCCAAAGATAAAGTGAAACAACAGTACATCTAATTAAAAAAAAAACTGAGCAAGATTTTTAGATGTACTTGCCCAGTTTAATTTGACATAAATTGTTAAAGAAATGGCTAGAGGAAAATGTATACTTCATAGGTTCATTGATTAGTACTAGGCCAACTACTCTTATGAGTCATTTCAAGCATAGCCAATTACCCCGTGTGAGAATCAAACCCTGTACCTTGTGTGTGTAAGGTAACCACCTTAACTGTTATACCAACCTCCCAACACTTGATTTTAAAATTACAAATGGTGTTCCTAGAGCATCTAGTATCTTGATCAATCCACCTTTTACCAACTAATTCAGATTCTATTAGTCAACAGTCGCAATCAAAAGTTATAAAAAATAATTGTAAAGCTTTAAGCTGACAAGATCTTATAAAAACTATTAAATAAGTGGGCTGGAGGAAACAGATCTCTATCACTTCTGATTGTGCTTTTTTCTGTTCTTGAAAAAAATGCTACACAACTTTATGGAAGAAGCGCCTTTATCAAGTAAATAATTTAAAAGTTGTATACTACCCTACTGGTGGGACTCTGACAAGCAGAAAATATAGTAAAGGAAAGTTATTTTATAAATTTAGGAATAATTTTACATTGGGAAAAAAAGATAATTTGAACTGATTGGATAAAAGGTTCTCTTAAGAAACAAAAAAAAAATCAGGTTACTAAACAACACTATCAACCATCTCTTTGAATATGAGACAATTTTATAAATACATTTACCTAAAGACTAATGAAAATTTGATATCATCACTATCCATTAATTGTAAAATATAGTCTGATAGCAAAATGATGGCTAATGAGTTTAATAAATATTTTTGAAACTTAGACACTAGAAATATTTTCAACAAAATTTTGCTTCTTGGAATTGTTTCCACTTTAAATTATATAAGACCTTCAATTACAGAATATTTGATTTTTGTGTCTCTTAAATAAACAGGTAACAAAACCTTTAATGGACCCGGACCACATTTCTAATATCTGAATACAGGAAGATATACTGTCTATCCAACGGCTAATTGTCAATAAATTAATTACAAATTATGTACTTCTTCCACTTTGGAAAAAGTTGATTATCTCACTTATATATAAAATTGGTGATAAATTTGATTATCTAACTATAGACCTATCCATTTGACCTCAATCATTTCTAAATATTAAAAAAGATGTATGTTGAAGTTATTTTTGTATCCAGTAAACTGTGATGGAATTTTTGATTTACATCAACACGGTTTTAGTTCAGGTAGATCAACCCTGACAAATCAGGATTTTATGACTAAATAACTCTTGTTTTGGATCTAACACTATCCATTGGAATAGTATTTATGGATTTAGCAAAAGGTCTTGATATGCTTTCCCACATATCAACTGACATACCCAGGAAACATAATTTTAATCAGTTTTTTTTTTATTAACTAGATAAATGGTTAGCAATATGATCATTTGCAGCATGTACTTGTAAAAGCTAACCACAAAAAAACTGTGGTGGTGGTGCTGCGGTAGTGTTCTCGCCTCACAGTAAGACGTTGTTAAGTTCAGTTCTCAGCTAAAGTGTCTTCTGTGTGGAGACATGCGTGAATGGGCGTACCTTCATTGAAGGTTGTGCATCAGAGCTGGCAACTCAGCACGCAAAAATCTACTACCAATCATTAGCGGACCGGAGTTCTGCTGTGGCGACCCCTAACCGGGAAAAGCTAAAAGACACAACAACAACAACATTTGTAAAAGCTAACCACGTTGAACATTTGCCAGTAATATCTGGTATGCCATGAGGATATGTCTTAAAACCTTTTTTGTTTAATTTTTTTTAATTAAGACCCATTAATAAACATTTTTGCATGCAAAGTATTCTAATGATTGTAAGGTGGGTTTCATACCTGACTCCAGTATGGATCACTCATCAGTTACAGAACTATTACATGAATTCTCAATTTGGTCTGATAAAGTGGATCTAAATTTTAGTAATAATAAATGCAAAGTAATGTACATTGGGAGGTCAGTCACTAAACCTTGTTTTAAATCTTAATGGCATTATTTTGCATGAGACAATGGAATACAATGACTTGGTGTTATATCTTCTGATCTATCATTCAGCAGTCAAGTGCATAGCATTAAGGAAAAATTCTTATGGGACTGATTTTAAATCATTCTCTTTAAGAGACAAACTGAAGTTAGTTTACTTGTGAACAATATATATTTGACCTACCTTGGAGTTTAACAGTGCTCTTTGCATTTAGAATAGATTGAACAAATTCTATTTTAGCAAGTTTTAAAGAAAATATACCAAGATAGTTCTTTCTGTTTGAAGCATTACATATCAAGACAGATGCAAAGTACTAAAACTGTATTTATTGCATTGCAGACATACAAGGGAGAAAGCTAAAATTCTTAATAAAATGTATCTGCAACTTCTCTTCATCTTGTACTTTATAAGCAAACTGTCAGGTCTAGCCAAATGGCAGCAAGAAACTTGACTTTAAATGATTGTCACTGTTAGTGACACCCCAATCAAATGTGAAAAATGGGAAAAGGGGGTTGTAGATGGTACAATGAAACAAACTTCAGTATCAAAAACTGCAGAACTAATTTAAGGAGTGGGTTTCTAACCCAAACCATACATGGAATCAGGAATATAATTCCTGTTGATATACCTCTTTTAAATGTAATTTTGATCACTGGATGGCTGAAGAGGTTTATTACCCTGCAGTTAATGAATCTTTGCATTTAATGAATCAATATTTCTTGGCAGCCTTTGGGCATGAACAATGTATTACTAAACCCATGTGAAACCTATGAGAAACATGATACATTCTGGGGAGTTTGTATTTTATTTGATAAAGTATCATGTAATGCTAGTCTAAGAACTTTAATAAGTTTACATTTTGGCCTAGAATTGAAAACCAGTGTCAGAAGCAAGTAGCAAACAATTAGATTTACTTGGATTAATACTGTGTGACAGAGTGTAGGGCTAACCTGAACAAAGTAGTCAAAGAAGTTTCTGGAATAAGCAGTATTAAGTTTTACAGAAAAAAGAAACAAAGAAAATCCTTAAAAATCTTATCCTAATATCCCTGTATTGAATTGCCTTTAAAGTAAGGTTTAAAGCCAGAAGGAAAGAGATTGGGATGCGCACATTCCTGGTACACACCACATTGATGGGCGTGGGTAGCAGAAAGGCCACTGTGACTGCCAAGAGTACATATTTAAGAGCAGAGCTCTTAATAAAATTGCATATTATTGTTTAATAAATCCATTAATTCATTTAGCTTAAATAATAGCCGTTAACAGTGTCAAATGTCCTTTAGGCATCTATAGGCATCTATAGAGAAAATGGAACTGATACAGTCATACATTGTTACTACCACAAACTATGAGCAAATGGAATTAATATGCATTAAATAAAGGAGTTAAATACTACCCATTAACAAGGAGAAGAGGAGGCTTTTTTTGAGACTGGCTTACATTTTGATTCTAATATTCCTTTATCCTTTGACAAATTTCTGTGCAGTATGCATCATATATTAATATTATTTCTAGTAAAATGACAAAGTATCCTGTGTATTAATTTATGCCATTTTAAGGACATGATCAAAGAATATCCTTGGATAAACCTAAACATGTTGCCTTTTATCAAAACAAAAAACAGTCAAGTCTAGTATTAATTCTAGATAGGTATAGCTCTTCTCAACAGGATTTTTTACTTTTCACAACTCAAGTTGTAAGCACACTGTTGCAAAGCCTTACAATATTAATTACCACAGAATACTAATTCAGAATAAACAAATCCCCCACTAAAATAACAAAAAGAACAAATATTGAAAAACACTTGCAAAAAAATGCAAAGAACAAAATTAGACAACATTCTCTCCATGTAAAACATGACTTTTCCAAGTTCATGGGTAAAGTGTCCATCTTCTTCATCCTTTGCTAACCTGAAAGGCAGAGCCAAAGATTTTGGTATACAACCTAAATAATGGCTGGAACTTTAAACAATTTTGGTGATTCCCTTGAGCCTAAGAGTCTTGCAAGGTTGGGCAAAGTCTTTTCTTCTGTAAACAATTGAAGTAAATCTTGTAAAGAGTCACAAACAATTTTTGAAGCCATGGTGTCTCTTAGTGGTTTGAAAAACTAGATTTATTTTAGCTAAAAAAGAGAACTGATCAGTTATGTGATGGTTTGTCCATGGCAAGTAGGTTTCCATATATGCACAATTAACCCTGGAAGTAGAAGTACATTTGCTAAATTAAAAATGGATAAGTACTTTTGTGAATGTTTCTGGAGAATAGCTGTTATCCAAATGTTCTGGAATCCATAGACTTCTGAGATTAAGACTTCTTGCCCTGAATCTAAATCAATGTTACCAAGTGTCTAAGATTTTGCTTGTTTGCAACAAATTAGTGCCTATTGTGTTTAAGCTTAACTAACTGTGACTTGAGCCATACTTAGCTAGTAGCTGTTCTGGATTAAAGTGATTTTATTCCATTTTGCTTTTAGCTTCATCCATCTCCTTAAGTAATATCTGTAAACTTGTAACTGCCATAGTTAAATCATCTAACTTTTCAGATGTGATCTTAGCCCAGGCAGGGATTTCTAACATTAAGCCCACCTGATTGTAATGCATTTGACAGCTCTCAGTAAGATTACATACAGACTACTATTGAAGTGGAAGCAGTTATTTTATTTAGTATTTTATTAGCCTCATTATAAAAGACATCTTAATCCAAAAGAGAAATGAGAATATTCTTAATAGTACCTGGAATGGCGTAGAGGTTGTAGAACATCATTGCAATCCTCCAGCTGAAATGGCTAAACTTCAAGCATCTTCTCCTTGTTTCATTGTCTTCATTAGAACTAGAATTGTTGAGACTGAGCTGTGCGATAGCTTCCATTTTGGATGGGTAAAGAAACGGTATAACATTTCCACTGGACGCCATTCAGTATGGAGGAACTTTTTACAGTAGTTTTACCACCCAGGACAAAATATTTAGGTACTATAGCTTCATTAGTAGCACACTTGACTAGGCTACAGCTAGGCAAATATTTTTTACCCACTTGTTACTCATGCTTTTTACAGCATAACTGATTCAGAGAATTATGGACTAATTCCAAATGCCTAACTGCAAGACTAAATGTTCCAGCAGTACCTCAAGACTTGTGTAACTAGCATGTCCCACTTTATATCCCACTGGGTGGCTTCTGTTAACTACAAATGCCAAACTGTGAGCCTAGGGCTTAGGTCCTCTTTTGCTTGTCTATCCCTATAAAAGACTGTCCTTTGTCTATTGATATTGATTGTATCACAACCGAACCACGCCTCCCATTATCTTTTGGACTTCTCCAGTACTAAAGGAATAAAACAGCATTGACATTTGTTGGTGGTCTTTCTTGACTTCCATCAGATAAATGCATCTAAAACCCAATTGTCCCAAGATTTCACTCAGGACCTGGCTAGCCAGTGAGTGCCACCATAAAGCCACAAAATCTGCACTGGGGTCCCTAAACCCAGAAGATCTGCCTCAACTATCCTCAGCACCCTGACAGTATCTATTAGGTCACAAATATCTATGCATATCCCCCTCAATTTTTTTTTGTTGTGACATATGAACTGTACTGTGTTGGTTATAACCCCTGTCTTGTAAAACTTGCTGTCTATTGCGTAGTACTCTTTATCTCAGGGATTATAACTTCTATCTTTCTGCCACCCAAGCCCAACCCAAAAATGGTATTTGGGGAGTATACTGAAGTTGAAGCTCCCCCAAGATGCTATACAACTGCTACCATATGCTTTGCTCAAATGGTATAACCTCACTGTAGCTTCCCTTACGTGATGAACCTGACACACCATCACAAGCAACTGCACCCTGTGGAATCCTACTGACCACAAAGAGTCCTGAAAACCTATAATATACCCACCTTGACCATCCATATCATTTTGCAAAAACAGTATATTGTCTTTGTCCTCAGGTTATAACATTTGTGTCCCACGTGTGGATTATTCTGCTGTCTTCAAAGTCTGCTAAGAATGTCTGAACACCTTACTCCTGTTTTTCCTCTCTGTTTTACATGTCTGCCATCCATTCTCTTGGTTTCAGTTGTATTTCCTTCTCACCTCTCCTCCTTCATTTGCCCAATCTCATATATTTATTTTTCTTCAAACAATGCTGCTTCCAGTAATGCTATACTCTCCCATCTCTCTTGAAAACTACCCACATCTCCCTTGATTTTGCAATATATCCCTGACTTGCCTCATATTTTGCCTTGTACCCTGTAAAAGTTTTGATTTTTTTTTCTGGTAAATCACTGTGGATTAGAGTTTCAAAGTTCTTATTCTTTAGAAAATGCATGTTGATGTAACATTTCAAGTAACTTTAAGTAATATTTAAAAATTGCTCCTGATTCTAGGCCTTTGTCCTCTTTTATTTTTGGTTTTGTTCATAGGTAAGTAATAGGCTTGCTCCCCTTGCAGGCCATTTTAAGCCTAGCCAATTTACCTTTGCATGCTTAAAATCACCTATCCCATTTGGTTATAGATTATTATACCATGACCCCCCCCAAAACGTGCACGCTGATTGGCCAGCGTGCACATTGTAAATCGAGTTATACTAATGGAAAAAGGTCCGGTCGCCCGGACTTTTTTCCATTAGTATAACTCTACTTTTAAAACACTGTCTCGCTATGTTAAATGGGTTTAACATAGCGAGACAGCTTTAAAATAAGCAACGGAGATCTCCGTTGCTTATTTTAAAGCTGTCTCACTATGCTAAACCCATTTAACATAGCGAGACAGGTTTTTAAAAAGCAACGGAGAAAGCAAGATCTCCGTTGCTTTTTCTGTTCGCTATGTTAAATGGGTTTAACATAGCGAGACAGTTTTAAAATAAGCAACGGACATCTCCGTTGCTTATTTTAAAGCTGTCTTGCTATGTTAAACCCATTTAACATAGCGAAACAGTAAAAAGCAACGGAGATCTTGCTTTCTCCTTTGCTTTTGCCACAGCTCTGATGTACTGCGCAGGCGCACAGTACATCAGAACTGCCGCGGATGCCAGACATCTGCGGAAGGGCAGTAAACAGGCATTATACTATGCCATTATTTAAGAAAAGTAATAGTTTCTTTTCTTAAATAATGTCATGGTATAATAGCAATAACCCACTTCTGGGTGTGGGTAATGCTGTATTTACCACGGTTGGCTTTGTTTGGTCCCTCGGGCTTCGCCCTCGGGACCAAACCACGCCAACCGTGGGTAAATCCAGCATTACCCACACCCAGGCATGGGTTATTGCTATAGCCTTACCCACCCCATGATCAGTAGTTGTATATTACCCCAGTGAGAAAAATCCAGATCATACCATCGATAATCTGAGAGGACCCATGCATGGGATAAAGTATTTAGGAGCTGTCTGTGTCCATTAGGATTATAGTGGGCAGTCCTGGGGTAAATGTTCTGTTTCCCATCCATAGATCCAAGTTGCATTTGAATATGGACTAGGATGAACTTTGTTTTATGTAGATGGGGAGTCTATTCCACAACAGCAGTATCTCCTGCTTCTTGCAGCATTCTGCTGATGTTGTAGAAGAGGTTTAGATCCCTCGACTGAGTATTTCTGATGCAATTTGACTTTGCTGATGTGCAGTAAATCCTTAAGTAATGGTTCAGAGGATGCCTTATATGCCAGACACAGGTTATCTTTTAGCAGTCTGTAGAGTACTGAGTACAGGGTCAGGGCTTTCAGTTAGTCCATGTGGGGCACGTTGTTTAGGCTTTGTATCTTTTTAGTAAGGTATCTCTGTGGACATTCCATTTGGAGAGTATCTGCCCAGATACATATAACAAAGGCATTATATTCAATTATTTGCCTTATGAGGGCTGAGTAATAAGGCCTGATTTATAAAGAAGTTAAGAAATGAATTCACTGTCCTGTGACAAAGACAAACCAAACCAGGGAGAAGCCTTGTCAACCATCTAATGTTGATTCCATTAACTGTCCCTATTTTAAATCTCTAAACATACTTCTTCTTTCCAGGCAGTATTCCTCCACCCACTCATTGTCAAGTTACACCCAGGGATTCATTAACCTGCGTGTACACTTCGTGCAATGCCTGCAGGCTCTCACTCATTGACTATGCTAGTTGCTAAGCAAGCCTACACATTTAGCAGCACCTGTTTTTGGCCAGAACAACTGTTAGTGGTGATGAAGAGGTGCATGGAGCCTTGAGCAGACAATATAAACAACAGATTATACATACAAACCTAATAAGTGAGCATGTGTGGACAGCACAATACAAGGCAATGGAAGCTTGAATGAAATAAATAAGAGGCAGGGGAAGCTAAATGAGGAAAGTCTACTTGGATGTAATTAGATTAGTGCAGAAGCCGCAGCAATTATATATGTTTTTCATGTGTACAAGTAATACTGTTCACATAGGAACATGTACGTAAAAACAAAATGCTGACAAAGGCAGGATATGAGAGAGACACAAAGTCACAGTGTAACAAAGGGGAGTAAATGTGATATAAATGGTTGTAAAATGCCAAGTTGAGATAACAGTTAAGTAGGACAGTACATAAATTAGGGAATCTTTGAGAGGGTTGGGAGGGTAGACTAATGGTTAAGGTGTTTGCCTTACAAGCACAAGGTGCAAGGTTTGAGTCTCACAAGGGATAATTGGCTTGGCTTAAAATGGCTCACAAGAGCAATTAGCTTAGTACTAACCTATGAACCTATACTGTGGTCATTGCATGTCAGATGTGAATTCAGAAAGTAACCTGTTGTAACTAACATTATGATGTATTCCCCACCTATCATGTAAAATATAAAATAAATTAACCATGTAGCTGTAATGTGTCACATCAGTACAGTCACATAATGTTTTCCTTTGCTGAAACTGAACAGGCACCTATGTAAGTCCACAAGCTATGGAAATGTGTATTAGCCACACATGCCACAGGCAAAGTCTTAGCAGAACTGTGAAACAAAAGATACATAAAATTATGACATCATATCATTGTGTTTCAAAGCAGTTGTTTGAGGTAAAAGTGATGAGGGAGTCATTTCCCCACAGTAACTACACACATTACAACTGCAATGGATATAATTCATGTGCAGTAGTATACTGACACACACTAATAATATTAATTTATTGTAGATTTTCAACACCTACCCATGTGACCACATAACCTCCATAATAGTGTATAGACTGAGCACACCATGTGAGAAGCCTTACTACAATTATGAAAGAGTGTTTATTTGAAAGCCTTATATCATCTTATTGCTGCAAGGCATACGTGTGTCTGTAATTTGGTTAAATGAGTGGTGTGATTTGTTTCCATGTCACAAAATAATGCATGCTGCTAGATATACTCAAACACATGGGATGCATAATGCAGCCATTACTGTGACAGTAGAAGAAGAATCATGCACAACGCATAGGTAATCCCTGATTCAAACTTATTGTTTACTAAGGCAACAAGCTACAGAACATTATATCATTTCCACATGCCACAAGAGAAGGCTTACCTCTAGATTTAGAAAAGGCACATTTTGTATCATCAGTGTTTAACAAAGGAATTGTCTGTGTTAAAATGGACAGAAAGTAGTGAAAGAGAAATACTCAGCTGTACATATACTGTACATTACAGATATGGGGGTGACACTATTGTTACCTGCGTGTGCATTCACTCACACACTGATACAACTGAGTCAAAGGAGTGATATTTGGTTTCAAACTATCAAAGATCACAAGCTAGACAACATTGCATAAATCACAAGCTCCATGCGAGATGTTTGTTTACAACTGTGACAGTGCACATTTGAATGGATGACATCACCATTGTTTTAATAGAGTGATGTGTCTGTTGAAAGGGAATAAAAGTGTTGAGAGAACCCAGCAACACTATACAGATGCACATGATACATGTAGTTAGACACTTTTACTGCTTGATTCAAACCACCTACCTATCTACATATGCAATCTAGATAAAGTATCAACAGCAAGCACCACAGAAGAAGTCTACTTACAACTATGAGACAGTACACTTTTGAAACGTTATCTTAATCACTTTGTTGCCAAAAGTCAGTTTTGCCTAGGGATGCTAGAAACTGATAGGTAGCCTTGCCTCCAAAGTGGAAGTGTACACGATGGATCTTCTGAAATAGCCAATTCTACATGACAATACAGACACAAACACACAGTGATAGTACTTAAACAATGCTGGATTTGAACCACCTACCTACCAGTTCCACAATTGACAGAACCCAATATCCACAGCAAGTGCAACAGAAGAATTTGTGGTGCAACAGTGAGATAATGCACATTTGAAAGGATGATATCATTGTGTTACACAGAATGAGCTTTGGCTTAAAATGGAGCAGATTGATGGGGCAGCACTCTCCCAATGAAAATGTCTTGTTAATGGAAGTGCACACAATGGATCTTCTGATGAAACCAATCTGACCTGAAAGTATAGGCATGTACACACAGTCATAGTATTTATGCAGTGCTGGATTGGAATCACCTTCCTATCTAGTTATGCAATCTAGAAAATACAATATCAACCACATGCACCACAGGAGAAGTCTGATTTCTGCAGTGAGAGAGTGCAATTTTGAAAAGATGACCTCATCAGTGTGTTTCACAGAAAGAAGATGTTTGTGGAAAAACACGGAGGACCCTCTCCCAGTTTAATAGTTTCTCTTGAATGCAGGTGGATACAGCTGTAGTAGAAGCTATACATATCTGACATTAGAGTTACACACACAAGGTAAGCACTGCTGGATTTGAACCACCTATCTATTGATTTATACAATCTAGAAAGCACAGTATCAACTGCTCATGCCACAAGAAAAGACTGACTTCTACATTGAGAAAGGGCACATTTGATAGGATGATCTCAACAGTGCATAGCAAGGAAGATGTTTGTGGTAACAGTCTGATAAAGTGATGGGGGCACTCTCTCCCAGTTTAAATATTAATCCTTAGTGGAAGTGTATATATCAGATGTACAGATGAATCCAATCCTACGTAGTAGTCCAGATTCACATACACATTCACAGTAGTCAGTCATTGCTGTATTTGAACACATACCTAGCTAGTTACACAATCTAAGCAACACAAAATCAGCTGCATGCACCACAGGAGAAGTCTGACTTAAAATGTTTGATAATGCACATTAATAAAGATTACTACATTAGTGTGTGTTGTAGAGAAGCTAGTGTACATCACAGATTTGGGTAAAAAGGCATGTGGTTTGACAGGCAGAAGTAACAGCAATGTATTAATCACAAGTATTTCATGCTGCTCAGATAACACATCTGTCCTGTCATATTTGCAGTAGTGTGAGTGACATGCACCTGTTTCACAGTATGGAATTTTGATAACAGTCACGCTTGTGAAAACAGCAGATTGACAAATAAGTATTCATGAATGTTCAGCTCAGGATGATTGCATGCAAATAGTAATCACATGTTGTGTTATTTTCAATTGTATTTCCTGATGCTTGTACAATGTACAGTATAGATACAAACAGGTGAAAAATATGACAGGGCATTGCTTAATAACAGTAATGAAATATGTTTGAAAGGTTAAATACCATTGTACCTAATTTCCAAGTGTAAGTGCTGGAGTGCATACATAGCTTTAGGGAATGACATGTTCAGTCAACAACACTGAAATCCACATATCTTGAGTACAGTAATCCATTATAACATACCAAAGTGATACAAGCCATCACATTGACTTATTTTGGTCTAAATCACTACCTGAAGTACACAACTGACAAGCTCATTTGTGCGATTAATGGCAAACTATTAGTGAATGCATAATTATATTTTGAAGTTTTGAACTTAGAATTGGCAATAACAGTAGTCGGTGGTGTTCAGAGTGAATGCAAAGATACTTTGGGTAAATATCTACATGGAAAAATGTCCTATTTTAAAACCTGGAAATGTGTAGAGCATCCAAGCCTATTTTTTGGCTCATGTGTGTTTAGACAGGATGGAGAGCTCTTGTCAAGATCAAGGAAGAGAATTTTTGCAACAAATATTTTGCAATATTTTACAAACACAAGGCAAGATTTTTGCCAGGTCAGAAATATGACATTTCACAGAAAGCAACATGTGATGCATCCCTGATGGTTGCTAATGTTTGAGTATTAGTAATAAAGTCTTTTTTATTGGAAAATGTCCTACATTCCCACAAGATTGATGTTGCTATTGTTTGTGAAACATGGTTAAAGACCAATGACTGGAAACCAGTTCTGTTATAGTATAAATGTTTTACTGATACAAACATTCTAACAAAAATCAGGTGAACGTGTTATGATAGGTATTAAAGAATGAGACCTGTGTCTATTACATGTTCAAATATAACACCAACCTGTAGACTGTGTAATTGTGACAATAAAGATAACCCTGGAACATATAACAATTGTTGGAGTGAATAGACCCAAAGTCAAGTGCTGATGACCTAGAAGAATTCATACATTTCTGGTATGAAGCACAGGATGGAAGAAGAATAATAGTGGCTGTGGGGACTTAAATTTACCAGAAACACACTGGAATAATTTTGATTCAACAACAGTAATACAAAAATGTTTTACATTTACAATTTTGGTACTCTATCAACCAAAGTCTGCACCCAGGTAACCTCTCATCTCCCAAACCCTGTTCAAACAACACTCCCCAAAAGACAGCCTCCTAATTCAATACCTACTTCATCAACACCATTAGCAAACTGTCAGTTCAAACCAACTCCCTCACCAATGTTAACATATCTCCTGACCCTCCAACGTCCTCTTATCCCTCTCAGACCACCTCCTTGAAAACATTCTCTACCAATTATATTAACCCCTTGCATAGTAAGCTAAAATCCTGCTCTACTCTGTTGATAATCTCCAACCACTATTTCTTCAGAAAGCAGCAAAATCTCTTGCCTTCCCTATCTCCATACTTAACTGCTCCATCACTGAATCCAAGGTGCCCACAGTCTAGAAGCAGTTCAATACCATGCCCATTTACATGGGAGGTAACTCCTCTGAGTTTGCCATCTTCAGGCCCATAGCTGTTTTATCACATCTTTCCAAAATATTACAGAAATATGTTCACAAATAAATCCTATACTACCTCTTACAAGAAAACTTACTTACCCCCACATAACATGGGTTTTGCTCAAAACGTAGTGCCTTTACAGCCCTCATATCCTTCTTAAACACTATATCCCAAGCCAGAGACAACAAACTCATCTCTAACCTATTTCATGATCTCTCAAAAACATTCAACACTGTATACCACCCTCTGTTGCTGAGTAAACTCTCCGAACTTAAGCTATCTTGTTCAACTATCTCCTGGTTTGCTAGTTACCTCTCTGATTAACATCAATCAGTTTAATGGTTCTCTACAACATCCCCTGCCCTACCTATCAAGATGGGTGTACCTCAAAGAGCTATCATTGGCCCATTACTGTTTAGCATTTTTACCAACTAATTATATACATCCTGTCCTCAGTCATCTCTTGTGCATTATGCGGATGACTCCACAGTCATCACCATTGCCAACTCCCTCTCTGACCTAAATAGTTTCAAACAAAAATCCTTCTTATCAATTGAAAACTGACTCACCAAGAATCAGTTAATTCTAAATCCTAAAAAAAAAAATGAAACTCCTTCTCTTCACTCCCAAAACTATGAGCCATCTGAAATCTTCCTTCTCTATCTCTTCCCATAACAATACCCACCAAAAACTTGGACTTCTGTATATAAGCAAAAAACATTCTTGCCATAAGAGCTAAAAATCGCCCTATCCCATGCATACCTCCTTCCACGCCTATTCTATGGTTTGCAAATCCTCACTAATCTTCAGACCACTCTCTTATCAAAATTAGAATTCATACCACAAAATTGCTAGATTTGCTGCAAATCTAACCTACCACTTTCACCACTTCCCTTAAAAACTTAAACTACTTAGAATTTCCCCATCAACTACTCTTCTCTCAGCTTCAGATCATACATACTATATTGTACCAGCCCTCGTCCTGTCCTGACATCATCCCTATCTATAGCCCTGCTAGGTCTCTCCGAAGCTCCAACCAAATCCTCCTCCAGATCTACAAACCCAAAAGCAAAATAGGGCAAAACCTATACAGTTTCTCCCCTGCCCAATCCTGGAACAAACTTCCTCTAGATATCAGGAATCTTAATCACCCACAAAAATTCAAGACTGCTATCAAAAGCTTTCTTAACACTACTTGGATCTGTTGCTGTAATTACTGTTCCACCTTAAACTCTTTCTTTCACCTATCCCCCTTATTTCCTCTCGGGTCTACTCTCAGACTGTATTCCTACTACTCGACTTACATAACCTACAACTTACACCTCTCTGAGTTCTACTTAAGTAAACAAATACTAACCATTCTTATTCCTGTAAGGGCATTTCTCACACTTGTACTTGACACACAACTACAGAGATTGTACTGCCTGATTTAGTGGCACAAGTTTATATATAATTTCAGATGTGTAAATAATGTACATTTTCATTATGATGGCTTTATATATCTCACTTAATCATTATATCTACTACTCTATATGTTTGTAATACTTGTGGAGCTTTTATCCCCAGGCCACCACTGAAAAATGACTATGATCTGTCAGACTAACCTAGTCAATGAATGTCAAATAAATAATAAATAAAATATGTTCAGGAACAACAGTTGCTTCAGATTGCAAAAAACTCTACGAGGGAACTGAAAATTGCTTGTAGTCCTAAAGAAATTACTGTTACTTCATGTCAAGTTTTACCACCGTTGATGTGCAATGATCATGGGGTTAATAAAGGTTAATTTGTTGCTAGATAATTCTGCCAAACTGAAATCTAAACCAAATGCACAGAAGATTAATAACAGATTATTCAGAAACAAAGCAGTTACTGTGTAAAACTAATTGCAGTGATGCGTCCAGTGGAAAAACTGCAGAAGGAATGTAACAAGTTTTGAAAGAGCAATTGTTTGAATAGAAAAAATAAAAAAATAACATCGGGATCTAGGCACACAACATCAGGAGGGTATATTTCCATAAGAACAAGAGACTTGTACCTCCTATAGGAATGAAGAATAATCACACGCACATTCGAGCTACAACATTTATGCTAATAAAATACTACATCACATTAAATTGGAAAGACAGGTCCAAAATAACATGGGATGGATTCAAGCAAACAGCTAGTAAACAACTTCTGGCTCATAAATATTTATGGTATTCCATGAGGAAAAAAAGGACCCAGAAGGACACTTGGAAAATGATATTTGAACTCATTCTGACATGATTGTAACTCATATTTCTGTATGCTGCATAGCTTGATATAGATGAGAACTGTATATAGGTTATTAATGTATATAGGTTTTATGTTTGTAGGTCTGTATATTGTATGTTATTGTTTTATTCTCTGTTATATCGTTTTCTTGTCTTCATTTGGTTTTGCTATAACCCTAATAAAAAGA
This sequence comes from Protopterus annectens, assembly GCF_019279795.1. Classification (NCBI taxonomy): domain Eukaryota; kingdom Metazoa; phylum Chordata; order Ceratodontiformes; family Protopteridae; genus Protopterus; species Protopterus annectens. The sequence goes on along the minus strand of NC_056746.1, from coordinate 619,926,477 downwards.
AAAAAAAAAAAAAAAAAGAACAAGAGACTTGATTGAGTTGTGAGGCAAAAATATAAGAAATGGAAAAGAGGTCAAACTTCGACTTTGAAAACTGAAATAAACAAAATAAGTCATACAGACCCATACATTTACTTTCTTGTGATAAAATAATGGAGAAGTTTATATTGGATAAAATATTGTCAGACCTAGAAAGGTTGGGACTTGAAACCATATATCAGCATGCCTATGTTAAAAATAGATCTGTTATCACCTGTAACATGGTCCTCTATAGCACTGTAATAACAGCTATAAATGAAAAATCGTGCTGTGATATAATTTATATAGATTTAACTTCAGCATTTGATCGTCATAAACAGAACAGTGACCAATAAATTAGAAAAAGCAGGTATTATACTCTTGATAAGATGGGTTGCTGCGTAGCTTTCAAATAGGACATAAGTATCATACAGCAATTGGACAGGTGAAATTCAAGGTTATAGTCAGGGTGTCCCACAGGGCTCTGTCCTAGGCCCATACTTGTTTATATTATATCTTTCAGAGCTATCTTTTTCATCTCAGGTGTTCTACAGTCTATATGCAGATGACTTGAAAATGGGTAGACTGATTACTAGTGTTACAGCTGGGGCATGGCTACAAAAGAACGTCAATAAATTGACCCATTGGGTGCAGGAGAATAAAATAAAATAAAATAAAATAAAATAAAATAAATTGACCCATTGGGTGCAGGAGAATAAAATGCTGATAATTACATGAAAAACTAAGCAGATGAGATTTGAGAGACATAAATTGAAATGTGAATATGTAATATAGCACACAGTGATTGAAACTGCAGATTAATTTAAGGACCTAAGTATGTGGGTAGATCAAGCTTTGAGTTTTTCTAATTATATCAGCCAAATGGTTAATGATAGTTATAGAGCTATAGGGTGTATGAAAAGATATATATGATCTGTGAAATCAGAAATGCTAAACTCAATGTTTATTAGTTATAGTAGACCCAGACTTAAGTATGGAATAATAATAAGAAAGTCCTTATAAGGAAACAGTCATGACTAAACTGGAAAGAGTACAGCAGAAATATACCAAGGGCATCCATGGATGTGAAAAATGTAAGTTATTATGAAAGATTAATATATCTGAACTTGTACAGTGTCTCATATAGATATTTAAGAGGAGATCTTAGTTTGGTATCTAGGGCATTTACAGACAACTACCTCTGGGAATGTTTGGGGTTATCAAAAGTGAAGAAGCATCAGACAACCCATGTAGAAGATGCTATAGGACTGAGAAATGTACTAATTGGTTCTCTGAGAGAGTAGTTGATGTATGGAGTTGACTACCACGTTACATTAAATCAAGCACTAGTTTAGATATTTTTAAGATCAACCTGGACACATTACGGAAATAACGTTTTTACCTTGAGCACACTTATTGATGGTCCGTTTGTGGTTCTACCTAAGCTGAATGCTGCTCAGGGTATTTTTTTTGGTTATTTGTCATTGAATTAAACCTCATGTACACACCATTGCGTTTTCTTGGGAATAACTTTTTTGGTATATCTGTAGGTTAGAAGGGCATTATTGCCTGCGCCTGAAATACTGTAAGTAAAACAGGTTTGATGCTCAGCAAATTCAAAATAGATATATCTTATGTTAATGCTTTATCTGTCATGATTTGCACATTTGTCATGATACTTGCTGTACATTACTTACTATACAGGTGTAGAGCTACACAGCTCTCATGTATGTGACTGCATTTATTTAAAGCATGTTTTCATCCTTATGCAACTGTATGCGTTTGTATGACATGATTGAGTAATACAGTTAATACATGTATAACATATGTGTATGTGTTATAATTAATATAATTTAGACCATGCATGAAAATTAAACCACATTAATGCTATCACTGTATGTGTTTATACCTGCAATATTGTCCACATGTGTCAATTGCAGTATTATTTTACACACATAACTTATAACATTTATTATAACTAATGTCTTGCAGTTATTTTTGGGGAGATAAGAGCATTTTTTTGAATGATTATGAAAGCCATGAGAGACCAAAAACATTAATGCTGATGGAAACACTGGTGAATAGAAACACAACGAGGTATGAAAGTTAGTGGGCAGAATACTTCATAACAGTACTTACAAATGCAACATCCTACATTATATGGTGCACACTCATTTCTGCAGTCTGCCAAGAGATGATAATAACAACGTACCTAACACTCTAGTCATAGGTGACTCTATAGTCAGGCACACTGATGTTCTACTCACCAGGCTAAACAAGGAGAAAGTCACTGTCAGCTGCCTGTCAGGTGCCAGGATCTGCCACATAACGCATACACGCAAGTACAAATATGACAAACATTGTCCATGTTGGTGTGAATGACCTGAGATGTAGCTCCCTGGACTACATGAAAAGAGACATGGAGGAGCTTTCTGATCTTGTAGCCCAGGCAGGTATGACCCTAGCCCTGAGTAGCATCCTGCCATCACCCAGAATGATACTACAGTACAAGGACAAAACAATTGACTTCAACAATTGGCTAAGCTTCTGGTGTCATTCTAAGGGGATCCAGTATCTGTCTGCTAGGGATGACATGATCGACAAACCACGATGCTTTGCCAGAGATGGCCTACACCTGTCGCCCTTGGGATTCCGGATACTGTCTAAGGCTCTTGCCACCCCTATAGGAAAGATTCAAATGACAAATTCACCACCATAACAGGTACAAGCAAGCAAAATCTGAGGGTAATGCTACTCAATGCTAGAAGTTTAAACCTCAAAATGCACTCACTCGAGGCACTCCTTAAAATGGAGAACATCGACATCTGTGCAGTGACAGAGAACTGGTTCAAGGCTCCAGAGAGCACCCCTGCTTTACCAGGCTATAATTCATACCACACCTTTCGGCCACCTAACTTGGACCAAAGCACTAAAGGTGGAGGCGTGTCAATATTTATTAAGGATATCCACACCTCCAGGCTAGTTGCTCAGCATAATGCATCTGAGATTATCCAAGTGCAACTAACTCTGGGCAAGACCGCAATGCAAATTGTAGCTTGCTAGAGATCCCACACCATGCTCCAGGATTCCCACTCCTCATTTCTTGATACACTGGAAAATATTAGGGTACAACCTAACACCCTAATAATGGGTGATTTCAACTACCCCACCATTAACTGGGAAAACTACTCATGTACCAACTCTTATGCTCAACGTTTTTGGAATTCATAAATTGTAATGCCTTGGATCAACTTATCCACACCCCCATCAGGGGCAGCAATATCCTAGACCTGGTCATTACCAACATTTCCACACCAGAGGTCAATTCCTTGTTGGTCAGATCCAACCACAACCAAATCACCCTAGACATCCACATCCCAGCCCCACCCCCAATTAGGGAAAACCACCATAAAAAATTTCTCCAAAGCCAACTTCACGCTTCTTAAGACAGAAGTGGCAAACTTCACGACACCCATGCTGATGGGCAGTAGAGGTACGACTGCTGAATCCTATACAACTGCACTTTATAAGCACTTACACAAGTGCATGGATCATGCAATCCCTAACAGAACCAAGATGCTATCCTCCAAAAAAGGAAGCCAATCTGGTGGTTCCCTGCTATAAACAAACTCTACAACAGAAGAAAGAAACTGTTGCAAAAAAGAGTAAAATCCCATGATTGGAGGAACTTTGTGGTCAGCCTCAGTGAGAAGCTGAGATCCCTCATAAAATCCTCCAAAGCTAGTTATGAAAACAATATCACCACTGATTCTAAAGACAACCACAAAGCATTCTATATCTATGTCAAGAATCTCAATGGCAACATTCAGATCTGCTCTGAGTTACAGCACAATGGCACTAAATATACAGAACCAACTGATATTGCCAACATCCTGGCAGATAGGTTCAGTGCTAACTTTACCCCTCTCTCATCCCCTAAAGGGGCCATCTCTATACCAGAAGAATGCAAAGTACATGTAATCATGGCTGCACAGGTAAAAAACACACTCTCCAAAGCCCAGAACACAGCATCCATGGGACGTGACAACATCCCAGGCTGCGTTCTACATGAACTACAGAACGAATTGGCACCCCACCTAAGTATCATGTTCATTCATAGCCTCATCTCAAGCTTTGTGCCCAATGAATGGTGCACAGCAATGGTTATCCCACTCCATAAAGGGGGAGCCACCACAGACCCCGGGAACTACCGCCCCATTAGCCTGATGAGCCTGGTCTGCAAGGCTATGGAGCGTATCATCATGGAACTTATAAACAATGACATTGGTAATCTCCAAACCCTGGACCCTACCCAGTTCGGGTTTGTAAAAGGCAGATCATGTCTCCTAAACCTGATAGACTTCTTTGTAGCAGTCACCAAAGCTGTAGATGAGGGTAAGGTGGTACACACAGCCTATCTAGATCTCACTAAGGCTTTCAACACCATCCCCCACTCTGGAATTATAGACAAACTCACTAAACTAGGTATAAATCCCTATGTCACAAGATGGGTTGTCAACTGGCTCACTGACCAAACCCACACTGTGAAAGTAGCAGACTCTAAATCCAACTTCAGACCAGTGAAAATTGGAGTACCACAGGGTTCAGTCCTAGGTCCTCTCCTGTTTGGTATCTACTTCTCTGAAGTACAGGCTAACACAGAAGGTCTTTGGCTAACAAAGTTCGAAGATGACTGCAAACTAGGAGCCATAATCAAATTTCCTAACAATGTGGACATCCTACAAAAGGGCCTCACTGAGACAGATGCCTGGTGTCAAAGCCATGGCCTCAAGCTCAATGCCAAAAAGTGCATTGTCATCCCTTTTGGTAAAAACTCTGTACCCATGAGCTACCACATAGGCGGTAGTCCACTTAACATTGAAAGTGTGATGAGACCTTGGGACACAGATGGACAGTAGTCTCTCCTTTGATAATCACATTGCCACAGTAGTCAGGAAATCCTTCGTTGTGGCACACCTCATCATAAAAGGTTTCTCATTGAGGAAAAAAGAGGTAATTGTTCTCCTCTACTCATCACTCATTAGACCCATTGTAGAGTACAACACCCCTTTTGGTATGTACCTCACAAGACATCTGCAACAACTGGATAGGCCACAGAAATACCTCACAAAGAGGATTACCGGTCTCAAACAGATGCCCTATGCAGACCGTCTAAAAAAACTCCAGCTTTACTCTGTCACATATCGCCTACTCAGAGGCGATCTCTGCCTAACATACAAAGCTATGTCAAACCCAGAGCTGTTGGACATGCTCCACATAAAGAAATCCCAATCCCACCGAGCTACATGCTCTAGGGACCTAAACCTTGTCACCACAATAAGCAGAACATGCTGGAGGGATAGATTCCTGTCTCAGAGACTTCCCATACTCTGGAACAAACTACCTATCTATATCAAACAAAGCTCCTCATTAGCATTCTTCAAGAAAAATCTTGATGATTGGATGGGAGATAGGAAATTCACCCCGGGGATCACTTCTGTGGCTCTGCTTGACAGGGGCACAGGAAAATAATTTTCTTGGGTGGCAAAAGCCAGGGTACTATTTGGCTAGGCTTATATAGGCCCTAGGGGCAATAGCCTAGTACCTGCCTATGAACCTATGAACTGTCTGTTCATAGTGATAGCAGTTTGTCTTTCCATAGCACAATGAGGCTGAGCACAGTAGCACGGCGGGCAACAGACTAATGCTGCTGAAGGCAAAAATTCACAAGATTTTGAAATAAGTTGTGTACTGCCATTTCCCATAAATTATCACTTGCAGGTACTGCTCAGTGCCAGGCATCACACAAACGCACAGCTGAAAGACTTCGGGATAGTTTTTCAGTAATGCTTTTATAAACTTACCAAGTTGCTGAAATAAAAGGTTTTCTGTTAGAATTAATTTTCTGATTGATATAAAGTCTGAAAATCAAATGTATGGCATTACTTAATCACTGCAATCCTCAAGGAATTGCCAGAAATTCACAAATTTGCTGATAAACACACCAAAAATTAAGAGGCAGAAATGGACATTCTTTGGAAATATGCACACTTTAGAGGCATTGCTCTGTAAAATAAAGTGTTTTCGATATGGATCAAGAAGGGCTAGGAGAGTGGAAATATGATGAGGACACAAAGATGATAGTGGTGGGTTAACATATGCAGCACACAGATATGCACAAACTATTAATATGTAAAACCATAACATATTTGTATGGCATACTTCTGGATTCGAACCCTTGCCAGTATAAAATAAAAGTGTACTAAAATGTGAACCAGTTCAGCTCACCACATAAGAAGTAGTAATGATTTATTAAGTTAAAATCACACATTTTAAGGGCCACTGACAACAGTCTGAAGAAACGGAGAATGTAGGCCTCAAACTTCATCACAGTTATATTAATTGTAACAATCCTTGGGTGTATGTGACATCTAGCAGCCTGATATGTAAAAGTAACTGTTTCACACTTTATCATTTTTCATCTGTTTTTGTATAGAACAGTGGACTTCAGCATATTTACACAGAAGTAACTGTAGTAGCGATCTATAAGGCAAAAACTCAACAGTTTTCTCCATAAGACGGGAACTGCCATTTACCATCAGTATTGTTGCTCAGTGCCAGGTATCGTGCGAATGCTGAAGACACAGGCTGATAACACAGAAGGCTGGTACAGAGAAAGGGGTTGGGGGGCAGACAGAAAACATTTCTGCTCACTGGCTGCTTCTGGCCAGCATTGTTGTGTGTGTCAATCTTAGGTTTGTCATCATCAGTATCCTGTTATGCTCATTACAATAAGTGTTTCCATTAGGGAGCAAGCAGCTTAAGACAGAAGCAGGATAATGGTGCATTTAAATCCCATGTAGTCAACAGTTACACACAAAATAATCATATAAAAACATTTGATAAGGCTTTGACATACTTCTGGATTATAACCTTTGACAGTATGCAAAAAGCAGTCTATAGATCTGAGTGTTATCTCAGCACACCACTTAGAAAGTCATATTGCTTGAGGTGAAAATCACACAATTGAATGGGGAGTGACAACAGATTGAAGCAAGGGATAATGTAGGCATTAGGCTTCATCACGGTAATGACTACTGTAAAATCCAATAAGATGAGCATTACATCCAACAACCTAATAAATATCCAAGAGTAAAAACTAAGGAGACAGAACAGAGGAAGAGAGTGAGATGAAGGCAGGGAGAGAGACATTCAAAGAGATTTGTTTATGAGACATTTTTGACCATCTTTGCAATGTCCTACTCTCAGGTTTTTCCTAATAATTAATTTATCATGCTCTGTACAATGAAGTGTTTGCAATAGGGAGGAAGCAGAAGTAGGGGAGTAGAAACATGACTGAGACAAAAACAGGATAATGGTCGCTTAATAAGGCATCTTTTGGGGGCTGGAACAAATGCTTTAGTGCACCACTGTTAAAATGCATTCTGTATGTTTTCTAGGTTCATAAAATGTGAGAGAAATAAAGATGTTTTCATTTACACACATTATAGTTGTATAAAATAACATCAAATAGTACTCTGACATACTTCTAGTATCAAACTCCTGACACTATGCAAAAAAAAAAAGAAAAAAAAAAAGCAATCTACAGACGTGAATTATCTCAATACATCACATAGCAAGTCTTACTTCATGACATCCAGCAACCTAAGAAATGTTACTGTAACAGTCATAAAGTAGTGCCTTTACTATGAGTATTTCTGTAGCACAGCATGTTTAAGTATATTTGCATTAAGATAACCAGACTAGTGCGGGCGACGGCACAAACTCACCAGTTTTTGCCATAGGAAGTGAAACTCTATTTACCATAAGTCAGCACTGATGCACAATACCAAGGTCCACACAAATGCTGAGAACACAAATTGAAGGGTTTATATTAGCCATTTCTGGCCATGTGTGTTGGGTATGATTCTATTTTTTTTACCAGATTAGACGTGAATAAAGGGGTTGATAGGACAGTGGTGAAAATGGGGGGCAAGTAGAGGGTAGGACACAAGATAAAGCATAGAGAAATGTGCAGGATGGTGATGGGAGAGCACCATACCTAGCCCCTTTTTCACAACATCAATTCAGACTTGTAAACAGAATTTGATAAATTTAGAGTCACCACATCAAGGCTGGATGACAGCAACAAAAGAATAACATTGTACAGCCAATTAGACCAATTCAACTGTGTTAAGAAGACACAGAGGTGAAGTGAACAGCTATGTATGGCCACATTTTTTGAACAGGTGCATATTTTTTCATTTTTTGTAGAGAGAGGACTGTTGGGGAAGGTGCTTAGGAATAAAAGGGTCAGGTAGATAGGCAGAGTATGTTAGCAGGTACACACTTACAGGACATACAAGATAGACAGGGATGGCGATAGACACAAAGGGTTTGGGGACACTATGATTGAGGATAGGTATGGAACATCAGAGGTACATCTATATCCAGCTTGAGCACACTGAGTATCTAGTCCTCACTCTCAGAACTGTCACCACTGTCTCCTGTCTCAGTTCCCTGGGTCAGTGTGGGATGCAGCATTGATTTTGCAGTTCAACACAAAACCTTTTCAACTCTGATGATTCAGGCATAGTGGTCCCTCTCCATGATGTTTTCCACCAGCCCTGTCAGCTCCTGATGGTGAGAGAATCGCTACCTCCAGTAATACTCCTAGTGGGTAGCCCTGCACCAGTAGCTAGGGCAGAGCTACTGGGTGCAGTTGGAACAGGTAGTGCAGGAGTTATGGAGACAGATTGTGACCCAGATACTATTGATGTCTGTGTTGCTTGTGGTAGTGTCATCACAGCCACCTCTGGAGGTATAGCAGGCCAAACCCAAGTGGTCAGCCTATGCTGATGATCATTTGGATTTCATCAGCAATGTATGCACACACACACACACACACACACACACACACACACACACACACACACACACACACACACACACACACACACACACACACACACACAAGGAAAGAGAGAGTGAGAGAGAGAGAGTGAGAGAGAGATAGTGTTGGAGGAGGCAAAACGGATAATAAGCTCAATGCTAGGTCCCATTTTTATTTCAATATGTAAACAGTACACATAACATTTTCACCTTTGCTCCATCCAGATATGATGTGAAGGTATTAAAACGTCATAAAATAAATCAATCTTAGTGCTATTATCAATAAAATGGAAACAGTTATTTGATTATGCATATCAGATATATACTTTCCAAGTTAAAAATCCAGTTAAAAATTTGAATTTTTAATGTCATTTAATATAGCAATAAATAATTTATCATTTATTATTTTTATAATTTTATTACTATCCTGTAGTAAAAGCTACTTGCTGCTACCTATGTGCACACACATACATGAACAACACACACACACACACACACACACACACACACACACACACACACACACACACACACACACACACACACACACACACTCACTCACTCACACACACACTCACAGCTAATTTGATGTACTCATTGCTTAATGCAATCATCAAGAGCTATTGGAATAGGCATGTATGCTTGATAAAAGTTAGATATGCTTACTCAAGCTCAGATGGACTAATGCCCTAAAAATTTGACCAGGCTTGCTTTCATTCTCTCATAATGCATCTCTGTGTTCCGGGAAATAGTCTTAGCAGCTGTACAGAACAGGAAAAAGTCAATAAATGAAATCAATGAATGAATGTGTTGGCTGGCAAATCCATGCTATATCATAGACTGGTAATGGTTCACTATACTTACACATTTGATTGGTATTTTCAGTCTTAAATTCATCCTCTCATTGGCAAAGAAGTTCATGCTTCCACATCTTCATGTAACTGTAATTGTGATAGCATTGTTCCCCTTTATGTAGAATGCCAGCTGCACTGGTAACAGCTTTGGCCAATATATTCCAAGCCTCAACCTTATACTGAGAGTTGGTATAGTCATTCTGCAGAAGCCTATAGCTGTAGCACTTGATAAGAAGAGTCAGAAAAGTCCTGGACTCATTACACCACGTATGGGCTCTGAATGGAGCACCATTCTCACCTTCACCTGCCATGTCTACTGAAGTACACCTAGAACTATGTATCTGAATTAGCCCCCAATTCAGATCTGATATGTAGCGGTCTACAGTCAGTGGCACACAACTTGCAAGCATCATTTGCACAATTGAAAGCACAAAAGTGCAAAAATGGTTTGGCAGTGACATTAGGAATGATTCATTCAAAAAGCATTGAAGGTGTAAAATACAGCAGTAAGACTTGACAGTGTATGATGTTGACCCTATTTACACATGTTCCATTGTTAAGTAATGAAATGCTCTATGATTTTTGTTAGATTCTTTGTTATTTAGAGGGAAAATGTTATGAATTGGGACATAATGGGTTGTTAGGATATACACAATTCAAAGATTGACTAATACCACTTGGAAATCAAACCCATGAGAAAATAGAAGGCTAAAATGGTAAAAGTTTCCTATTAACTTCCAATGCCACTGAGAAACTTCATTTTTTAAAGTTGTAAGTTGAAGTATATGAATTTCAACATGAATGGAGATGCACTTAACAGATGGCTGTATATGTGTGACTTCAAGTACTCGTTACTGTAGTACCATGTAAAAGTATTTGTGGTTGTAAATACATTTCATATGTATGGAGTTGCAAGACCTGAGAAATGCATGTTGAGGTAGGTTACATGCACATTTTATATGACATACTCCCTGGGATTCAATAAAGTCATTTTTATGTGCAGCAACAGTGTAGATGCTCCTGCATAGAATATGGCCACAGTGCGATCCAGTAAACTAGTGTTTTGATATGCACAAGCCTGCCTACACTGTTCTTGCATGGAAACCAGTGCAGAATGCCAATTACCTCATTTGCTGGTGAAAACCATGCAAATGAGGTGAATTAGCAATTCAGCAAGTAGGCAGATATCCATGCAAGAACAGTGTTAGTTGCAGAAATGTATTCGGTTACTAACTGAATACATTTCTGCAAATAACAAAATAGAAGTATGACAGCTCGAAAAAAGCATGTATTATAGTCTTTAGGCATGCCACCAGCCAAATATATGGCCATTGGCACGGAAGAGTGCTATTTTTTATAAAAATCTAAGTTATTTTTTTTGGCTGATCTCGGTCATTTAAGCATAAGGCAGCAATGCACAAACGTCATCGTGCTGACAAACAAAATGTGAAAACTCAATTTTAAGGGAAATTTGCATTTTGCCATTATAGTCTACGGCATGCAGAATCAAAACAATACCAGGGAACAGTGGTTGTCAAGGGGAAAGGCTCTGTGTTAATGCAGTAACTATGGACTAAGGCAGTGGGGTATGCAAATGAGGGGAAATTTACTGAATCACAAAAATCTTCTAAGTGCCAAACTGCACTTAACCATGTAGGTGCTATAGCACGATCTTGTAACTAAGAGGAGCAACTGACAGGAAAAGGGGGTGTGTCAGGCATGTTGTAAAAACATTGGAGCCCTGTGGCGCACAGATAAGCTTAGCTAAGCACAGCTAAACAAGGGGGTTTGTCTGAGGCTGTACTGACTTATTCCATGAAATGAGCATGTTCGCATCCAGGGAGGGCCATTACTTCATGTTTACATTAGCTAGATGTGTATGCATGGCACAAACTGGGTCTAAAAAAATGGAAATAGCAGAAAAGTTTACATTTGGGCACCGGTTTTGCACGGTGAGCCTTGCGGCTTAAAAGGTGAGGAAATGGGAAGAGAAATAAAGAAAAAAAAAGGAAAATAGCAGAATAAAAGCAATCAAAAACAAATTACATAGCTAGCGGATGGAATGCATCATAGTCAGACAGTCATACAGGCAGCATCTGCAGCACAACATTATAAACTATGGAAACACCTTACAGTCTGTTTTTTCCCACAAATTCTACACCATTGGTGTACAGATGCTGGAGAAGTTTAACTGTAAAACTGTTAGGGGCTGCCATTACTTTGATTCATCAGTATGTGCTAGAGGCTGAGGGCGGAGAGGAGGATAATGCCGACAACTGCCACAGACCAAGGAGGAGGAGAAGAGTGCTCAGACCCAGGGTAACTTACCAGAGGCTACATGATCTGAAGATAGTAGAACACTACAGGGTGGACAAAGACATTCTTCAGCAAATTACCGAGCTTTGCCAGCCTCAAATCTGACCTAGAGGCAACAGAGGGGAACCCATCCCAGTGGATACTAAGGTATGTGTAGCCTTAAGAATTCTAGCTTCAGGTACTTTCCAAAGACCTCCTGGGGACATCATGGGGGTCTCACAGGCATCTACATCCAGGGAACTTCACCAGTTCCTGGATGCCATGCTACAACATGCCAGTGAGCACATTTTCTTCCCCAACATCCGTGAGGAGAGAACCAGCAATATGCATCTCTTCCACTGTGTAGCAAAATACCCAGAGGTACCGGGTGCCATAGACTGCATGCACATCTACATTAAAGCACCACCTGGTGAACAGAGTAGGGTCTACATAAACTGTAAGGGATTCCCCTCCATCAACTGCCAGGTCATGTGCAATGCCCAGGGCATTATCATGAATGTGTGTGCTGGCAGCCCTGGAAGCTATCATGACTCCATCAGGCATTTGTCACAGCTGTACCAGACATTTGCCAGTGGGGGAATCCTGTATGGCCATCTGGTGGGGGATGCTGGCTATGTACTGGAGCCATGGATGATGACACCCATCAGAAATGCACACACATCCACACAAGAACGCCATAATGAGGCACACACAGAAACCAGGGTCATTATAGCGCATGTGTTTGGGATGCTCAAGTCAAGGTTCTACTGCCTTGACATATCTGGTGGAGCCTTGCAGAACTCTCTAGCCACATGTGCACACATGTTCATAGTATGTTCCATGCTACATAATATGATCCTGTGGAAACAGCTGCAGCAGGAACAGCATGGGGAAGGGCCACACAGCCTACCACCATTGCCAAGGTCCCCACAGGAACAGATGGACTCAGAGGAGGAGGGCCCTGAGCCTGCTCCTGTAGGCAGATGGAGGCGTGCCCAGTATGCTCAGGCCTTGGCAAAGAGGCAACGCATAACACACACACTGACACTGTAGGGACCCCAGGGACTAACACCTCTCTCTGACTCACACACACAGTAAAATGGATGACACACATCACATTACCTGTAACTTATCATGTATAGGCAGTGTACTGTGTGCATCCAACATACATGGCCCTTAAGCACCATCCTCACAACTGCAACAAGCACAAGGTAAGTCAGTTTTCTTAACAATAAATGAATGGATTAGCATGTTTTGCTAGCATATCTATGGTGATGCTGAATGGATGCAAGGGAATGAGGTGGCCTACTGGGATAGCAGCACACAACTGACAGCTATGTGGGACACCAGGAAATGTATGGCCAAAACTGGCCTCCACACACTACGCAGTAGTACCCACGGTGGCAAATCCCACTGCAGTATATGTGTGGGGACAACTAACTGGGGGGGTCATAAGGTCACAGGCATAGATGTCAGTGTGGGGGTTCCATACCCACCCCTCACACCCATACAGCAAGTCTGCTGTAGAAAACCACAGAGAAATGTCTGGTAAAGGCACACAAATGGTGGCAATTTTGAATTATCCCCTTACAGACTCAAGCAGTGATAGCACAGCAGGACCTGCAGTTGCAGTAAGGCAATGAAGGGTAAGAAGTCTGAAACTCAAATGTATGTCATTACAATCATCTGACATGTGCTCTTTACTGATATGCCTCTTGTACCCCAAGACAGGGCATAATAGTATGGTAAATGGAGCCAAAATGTAAAGCAAATATCAGCACAGTCTGTGCAAATGTTACAGGTGTGCCCCCCCATATACCCACACAAATGTAGTAACATGTATGTTTGCAGGGAAATAGCAGCATAGCACACATTGGCAGGGCTGTACCAATACACATGAAAACATGTTGCCTGTGCACAGTATGCAGGGGTCAATGAGCTACGTCTGGTTAATATGTTCTCCTGGCAGTTATCTCATAGTGCCCTAGGTACAGTGCCATCTTTCACAGGGCCATTGCAGATAACTGCAGTGCCAATGGTTATGCATGTCAGTGACACCCACTGCAATGCCACTGACATACCTGGAAGTCACAGTGCTATGTGGAATATACTACACATATAAGAGACATCTTGAAAGATGTGTATCTGAGGTGTCAAGGCTTTTGTGAATATAAGTGCTTTTTGGTACTGTTGCCAGTGGTTATTCTCAATAATCTTTTTTTCTTATGTTTGATTTTACATATAATGGACATGCCTGCACAGTAGACTGCACTCTGTAGCCACACCCATAACTCCCAACCTCTGACAGCAAGATGTCTGGACAAGGACAGAAATAAACATGGAACAAGGGCACAATGATAGGCATGTGTTGTAAATATCGCCCTTACATATGAGAAAGTTGGTAGGGTGAGGGGTTTGCAGTAGCAGGAATTGTCTGAAGGTTATGTAGTCTGAAACAGTGATGTCTTTCATTATTTTGTAACATCACTCTTCTATTATATGTAATTAACTTGCCATGAAAACACAAGTTTACATAGAGAGGATAAGACCTCTAGCCAAACACCTGGGCAACCTGCCAAAATGCACAGGTGAGAGGATTGCCCACACAATGATATGACATCTCAGGTTAGAAGGATACCACTCAAGCAGGAGATCCCCAGCCAGTATATCAACAGGTTGACTGGACTGTTTAAACAGTGCGTCATTACTCAACGGGCTGTAGCCACACCTTACAAATGGCTTTGTTGGGCAAGAATGTACATAGCTGCCCTCATAATATTGGTCTATGCATCATACAACTAGTATTCCTCTGGTAAAGCACTGTGATGATCTGAAGATGTCTGGCACTAGGTAATGACACAATATATTGCAGTGTCAGACTACAGATATGTCAGAAAATGTCTGCTAAATAAACCCAGTACCCTGAGTAAAGTTCTGTGTACTCCTGAGAGGTATGGCTGTAGCGCACAAAACCCTGAACTGGAGAACACCTATCTCTGGAATGGGGTCCCACTCTAACTATAGAAGGTCACACTGGGCATGCTCCTACACTTAGAAAATCACAGGACATGTTGGAATCCACACTGGAATATATGACTGCATTGTGAATATATGTCTGTGCATACAGATAGCTATGTACACCTCAACTATCCCCACACACACACATCAGAAAGGATTACCCTCAGCAAGCTGTAGGTGTCCCATATGTGATATATCTGCATCTGTTACATGAGATACACACATGTAACAAATCACCTGTGAGAGAGGGGAGCTTTGAGCAGGCTATCTGTCCCTGGAGGAGTGGTTTCAGCCCAGAAGTTAGTAGTTTATTGGCCCTTTTGGACTAATTTTGATTGTACCTGCTCTATTTTCTGAAAAAAATATATATACTTGTTTCCCACCTTTCTGAACTAGTATAGTCCAGTTTTCAGGTTATTGTTGAATCTAGGGCTGTGTTACAAGTTTCTGTGTTGCCATTACCTTACTTGGATAGAAGGAGGTTTCTCTGTTCACATGTGAAAGAGGGGAGCTTTGTGCAGCCTATCTGTCCCTGGAGGAGTGGTTTTAGCCCAGAAGTTAGTAGTTTATTGGCCATTATGGGCTAATTTCTATCTCTTTCACTTCCCTGCTATAAAAACCTCATTTGCACAGTTTTTACACTTGTATTCCACTCAGCAAGTGCCTTCCAGGTGTTCTGCAGAGTCTACAGCAGCAGAGAGACAAAAGAGTGACTTTGGAGTGATTAAGTATCACTTTTCTGCTTTTCTTGCTGTCTTAACTAATTCCGCCTAAAACGCCAGTTTTTTTTTTTAGCGAATCTGTGATTTAAAAAGTTTGTTATTGTATACAACTCCGCACAACTCCTTGTGTTGTCCTGCAGAGTGATACAGGCAACAGAGAGACCCAAGAGAGACTTTTCCAGATTTAAGTATTTTTTCTCTGTTTTTTTGCTTGGACTGCCTTTTCCCACCTAAAAAGCGAATTTCTAACTGATCTGTGCTTTAAAAAGTTTAAATTGCATTTGCCTTTTGCTTTTTACAGTTTTTGCACTTGTTTTATATCGATTTAAGTTGTTTTTGTATTGTATAACTGTTGTAGGCTACACACTAAAGTGCGCTAGCCTGTTTATAGTATGTACAGTGTTTTCTGTGTGTTTTTCTGCTGTTTCCTGAAAAAAAAGCAAAAAAAAAAATATTCTCTTTTCCCGCCTTTGCTGAACTAGATTAGTCCAGATTTCAGGTTTTGCTGAATTCCGGACTGTGGTATAGTTTCCTGTGTTGCCCATATCCTTACTTGGATAGGAGGAAGCTTCTCTGTTCACCAGTGAGAGTGGGGAGCTTTGAGCAGCCTATCTGTCCCTGGAGGAGTGATCTCAGCCCTGAAACTAGTAGCTTATTGGCCGTTTTGGGTCAATTCCTATTTCTTTCAGTTTCCCTGATTTAAAACCCGCATTTGCACAGTTTTGCACCAGTATACAACTTCGTACAGTTCCTCGTGGTGTCCTGCAGAGTGATACAGGCAACAGGGAAACCCAAGAGAGACTTTTCCAGATTTAAGTCGTTTTTTTGTATTGTATAACTGTTGTAGGCTGCACACTAAAGTGCGCTAGCCTGTTTATAGCATTTACAGTGTTTTCTGTGTGTTTTTCTGCTTTTTCCTGAAAAAAACAAAAAAAAAAAAAAAAATATTCTCTTTTCCCGCCTTTGCTGAACTAGATTAGTCCACATTTCAGGTTTTGCTGAATTCCGGACTGTGGTATAGTTTCCTGTGTTGCCCATATCCTTACTTGGATAGGAGGAAGCTTCTCTGTTCACCAATGACAGTGGGGAGCTTTGAGCAGCCTATCTGTCCCTGGAGGAGTGGTCTCAGCCTTGAAACTAGTAGCTTATTGGCTGTTTTGGGTCAATTCCTATCTCTTTCAGTTTCCCTGCTTTAGAACCCGCATTTGTGCAGTTTTGCACGATTTTGCGCATAGCGCAGCATCGGGCAGTGCCGCTTAAACGGGTTTAAACTATTCCCGGCTCCACAAAGTCTGCTCTTCACTTTTTCCCTTAGAACTGTTCTAAATCTCAAAGTAAGCACTCTATTTTCATTCTAAAGCCATGCACTTGCTCATATAAGTAATCTTATAAGTAAGCACTAATAAACTAAAGCACTACACCCTCTGTTATTCCCTTTAAATACTTGGCTCCCTATTGGTCCTTTTTGATCAGTCAAAAAGTAGTTCCTTATACTATTCTGGCATGTACAAAAGTCAGTTTCAGGTTTACTCTCCAGTCCAGCTGGTGAATCTGCGAATCTTGAGGCAATGTTACAACTGCCTTATGTACACAGACCACCCTCTCCTCCTCCCAACAAGCTCAAATATATGTGAGAGATGCAACTATATAGCCAAACTGGAGGCTGAGCTCTCTCAACCCAATACTGGCGCAGTCAGTCAGGAGGGGAAGGTAACCGCACACACCACAAATCCAGTCTCACATAGACCTATCACAACAGAAAACCAAATACATAAACACACAAAAACATACTCGGAGGCTCTAAATAAAAATCTGCCCAAGCAGCAGAGACCTCCAAAGCAGACATCGAAGCAACCGCTACCCTACAACAATACCAACGTATCACATAGTTCACAAAGTCAGTGTACCACACAGTCACAGCCCTTAAGGCTAAACAACACACCTAATACACTTGTAATAGGTGACTCTATTGTTAGACACACTGATGTCCCACTCACCAGGCTGAACAAGGAGAAGGTCACTGTAAGCTGCCTGTCGGGTGCCAGGATCCGACACATAACACACAACACAAGTACTCAGGTCACTCCAAAGCAAGTACAATTATGACTCCATCATTGTCCATGCTGGTGTGAATGACCTGAGATGTACCTCCCTGGATTACATGAAAAGAGACATAGAGGAGCTCTCTGATCATGTAGCCCAGGCCGGTATGACCCTGACCTTGAGTAGCATCTTACCCTCACCAAGAATGATGCCACAGTATAAAGACAAAATGATCAATTTTAACAATTGGCTAAAGTATTGGTGTCATTCAAAGGGGATCCAGTGTCTGTCAGCCTGGGATGACATGCTCGACAAACCATGTTGCTTCGCTAGGGACGGCTTGCACCTGTCACCCCTGGGCTTTCGAATACTGGCTAAGGCTCTTGCCACCCCCATAGTGCCTTTTTTAGGCAAGGCTCAAAAGACAAACCCACCTCCATAGACAACACAAAGAAAAAGAAACTAAGGGTAATGCTGCTCAATGCCAGAAGTCTAAACCTCAAGATGCACGCACTCGAGGCTCTCCTCAGTATGGAGAATATCGATATCTGTGCAGTAACAGAAACCTGGTTCAAGGCTCCCGAGAGCACCCCAGCACTACCAGGTTATACCTCATACCATGCTTTTCGGCCCCAAAACTCAGACCAAACCACAAAAGGAGGGGGAGTATCCATATTCATCAAAGATACCGACACCTCCAGGTTAGTGGCACTGCATGAAGCATTGGAGACCATCCATGTGCAACTAACAGTGGGCAAAACTGCCTTTCAGTTTGTAGCCTGCTACAGACCACCCTCCCAAACTCAGGAACCCCACTCGGCTTTCCTGAGAACACTGGAGAATATGAAGGTCTCTCCAAACACCATTATATTGGGTGACTTCAACTACCCAAACATAGACTGGGAGCACTACTCAAGCCCCAACACCCTCGCCCAATGGTTCCTAGAATTTATAAACTCAAATGCTATGGAACAACTGGTCACCACTCCCACAAGAGGGGAAAACATATTGGACCTGATCATCACCAACATGGGGACTCTATATTCCATACCAGAGGTATAGCCCTCATTGGTAACATCTGACCATAAATTAATCTCACTGGACATCCATATCCCATCCCCACCCCCAGCCAAGGAAACCATGGTGAAGAACTTCTCAAAAGCAAACTTCACACTTCTCAAAATCGAGGTGGAATCCTTCAAAGCCCCCAGGCCAGTGGAAAATACCGCCCAAACCGCAGCATCCTTTACAAACGCTTTCTATGGACACCTGCAGGAATGCATGGATTGTGCTATCCCAAATAAAACCAAGACTCATTCCTCCAAAGGCAGGAGACCTGTCTGGTGGACCCCAACCATAAATAAGCTATACAACAGAAGGAGGAAGCTACTACATGATAGAGCAAAATCCCAAAAAGGGAAGGCATCTCTGATCAGTACTAGCAAGAAACTACGATCCCTCATAAAATCATCTAAGGCCAGCTTCAAAAGAAAAATTGCACAAGATGCTAAAGATAATCACAAGTCTTTCTTTAGTTATGTCAGGAACCTGGGTGGCAACTCCCAGATATATAGTTCAAAATGACAAAAAATACACTGAAGCCACAGACATTGCCAACATCCTGGCAGACAGGTTCAGTGCAAACTTCTCTCCCCCTTCTCCCCCAAAAGAGCAAATGTCTATCCCAACAGAGTGAAGCCCCCCTGACATCACAGATGCACAGGTGAGAGTTGCCCTCTCCAAAGCAAAAAACACAGCATCAATGGGACCGGACGGTGTCCCGGGCTGCATCTTACATGAACTCCAAGAAGAACTGAACGCTCACATAAAGTCACTGTTCAGTCTCAGACTTACTACAGGATATGTACCCAAGGAATGGCGTACAGCAACAGTGGTCCCACTCCACAAAGGTGGTGCCACAACGGACCACGGAAACTATCGCCCTGTAAGCCTGACTAGCTTGGTCTGTAAAGCTATGGAGTGCATCATCATGAAACTCATAAACAAAGACATTGGGAACCTCCAAACACTGGATCCTACCCAATTCGGCTTTGTTAAGGGCAGATCTTGCCTCTTGAACCTGGTTGACTTCTTTGAAACAGTCAACAAGGCCATAGATGAAGGGAAGGTAGTCCACACAGCCTACCTGGACCAAGCAAAAGCCTTCGACACAATACCCCACTCAGGCATCATAAATAAGCTCACCAGCTTAAATATCAACCCCTATGTCACAAGATGGGTTGCAAACTGGCTCAGGGATAGAACCCACATGGTCAGAATTGCAGGTGCCATGTCAGACTCTAAACCAGTTACAAGTGGCGTCCCACAAGGCTCAGTCCTGGGGCCTCTCTTGTTCGGTATATATTTCTCTGAGGTACAGGCTAACATGGGAGGACTATGGCTGACCAAGTTCGCAGATGACTGCAAACTGGGTGCCATAATCGACTCACCGACTGACACAAGCATCCTCCAAAAGGGTCTCACAGAGATGGATAACTGGTGCCAGAGCCATGGCCTAAAGCTAAATGCCAAAAAGTGCATAGTCATCCCCTTTGGGGAAAACAAAGTGCTCACAAATTACCACATAGGTGGTAATCCATTAAGTACAGAAGAAGTAATTAGGGATTTGGGGACCCAAGTAGATAGCAATCTCTCCTTTGACAATCACGTTGCCAAAGTGGTTAGAAAGACCTTCTATATAGCCCACCTTATCGCGAAAGGGTTCACATCTAGATCAAGAGAGGTCATTGTGCCCCTCTACTCATCAGTCATCAGGCCCATAATTGAATACAATGCCCCATTTGGGATGTACCTTACCTGACACCTGCAGCAACTGGAAAGACCACAAAAGTACCTCACCAAGAGGACCAAGGGACTCAAACAGATGCCCTACGCAGTTAGGCTAAAGAAACTCCAGCTCTACTTAGTTGCTTGCCACATACTCAGAGGCGATCTGTGTCTGATGTATAAAGCCATGTCCAACCCAGAATTAATGGACATGCTCCACCTCAGGAAATCCAAATCCCTTAGAGCTACATGCTCCAGGGACTTAAACCTCAGCACAGAAATAAATAGGACATGCTGGAGGGACAGATTCATATCCCAGAGGCTCCCCTCACTCTGGAACAAAATCCAAATCCATGTTAGGCAGAGTCCCTCAATGACCCTCTTCAAGAGAAATCTTGACGAGTGGATGGGAGATCATAGGTTTACCCCTGGGATCTCTTCCGTGCCCCTACTAGACAGATGCACAGTAAACTAACCTCAAAAGGGCTATCTTCTGTGACCTACTATACAGAGGCACAGTCAACTAATCTAAAAAGGTGGCGAAAGCCAAACACACTCCGGCTAGGCTTATAAATGTCCTAGGGCAGATAGCCTAGTATCAACCTATGAACCTATGAACATATATATGGGCAACAGATAACAACATATGTCAAGCATACACACACAGAGATGTGGGGAAGTGAGAGAGAGAGTGATAGAGAGAGAGACACACACACACAGGGGGACACAGACAGAATGGCCACACACACAGATACCCTGAATGGCATACAGTGATGTCCTGCTGTAGACAGTGGCATACCAGTTGTAAACAGTTGCATGTGCCAGCATAAAAGGTGAGCCCCATTGTGTAACAGTACTGAGGTTGGGTTTATAATATCACATCACCTGCCTGTGTGTGTGTGTGTGTGTGTGTGTGTGTGTGTGTGTGTGTGTGTGTGTGTACGTGTGTATATGTGTGACAGTTGTGAAAGTGAAAGAGTGTGAGTTTGTTTGTAGGTGAAACAGTTTTAGGCCATTCCCACCCACAACACTTCCCAATGCCCCACTTTATCAGTCCTGCTGATGTCATTCCCCTTATCAGCACCTTTGGCCAGTTGTCAGCCTAGTAAGCTCTGTAACGTGTGCGATAACTGCATAACACTATAGTACAAATCACTAGCATGACAGGGTTTCTAATCTCAGATCTGGTAAATGTGTGTGTGTAGGTGTATAAGTGTGTATGTTTGTAAGAAATATTTTGATAAATTTCCCACCCAGTGCCCTGCTTTATCAGTCCTGCTGATGTCATTCCCCATATCAGCACATTTGGCCAGCTGTCAGCCCAATAAGGTCTGTAGTGCATGTGATAACTGCATAACATGATACTATAAATCACTGGATAGGCAGGGGTTATACTGTCAATACTGGCAAGTAAGTGTATGTGTTTGTGTGTGAAAATCATATCCTGTGTGGATTGTACCATTTTGAGTTGTGTACCACCCTGTACATTTCCCATCACCCTACTTTAGCAGTCCTGCTGATGCCAGTCATCTTTACAGTTACCTTTGGGCAGCCATCAGCCTTATAAGCTATGTGGTGCTTGCAATAACTGCATACTACTATAGTGAAACAAACTAGTTAGGTAGGGGCTCTAATCTAAGTACTGGCAAATGTGTGTGAGTGTATTTATGTTTGCATGTGTGCATATCTGTCGATTACATTATTTTGTGGCCATCCACAACCAGTTTATCTCCAATTGCCATACTGTACAAGGGCTGCTGATATCCCTCACCTTAGAAGTAACTTGGGATGTCCTTTACCCTATAAGCTCCATGGTGCATGCAATACATGCATAATACTGTAGTAGCAATAACTGGATAGGCAGGGGGTTTGAATCTCAGTCCTGGCGTGTGTGTGTGTGTGTGTGTGTGTGTGTGTGTGTGTGTGTGTGTGTGTGTGTGTGTGTGTGTGTGTATTTGGTTGTGACCCATATCCATTGGGATGTGGGTTTTGTAATATTTTAGTGTGGTCCTCCGAGGACATGTCCCAATGTCTTTTGTACAGAGCCCACTGTTGTCACCCTCTGTAGAGGTAGATGTAGACACTCTGCAGCCCTATAAGCTGTGTGTTATGTGAAATAACTTTGTAACAGCACAGTATCAAAAACAAGATAGGTGGGGCTTCTAATCCTGTGATACCATTCCCCACTCAGGAATCATAGACAAACACACTCAGCTAGGCATCAACCCCTATGTCACTAGGTAGGTTGCAAACTGGCTCATGAATGGAACCCACAGTGTGAAGGCAGTGGACTCCATGTCAGACTGCTGACCATTCACAAGTAGAGTACCACAGGGTCTGGTCCTGGTTCCTCCCATGCAGGAGTGGCCTTAGGTCAACTGGTGCCCTAGTCAAAACAGCTCCACAGTGCCCCCCATCACTACCCGGTGCCCCCATCCTGGTCAGCCTACATCAAATAAATACTGGAAAAGCGCCCCTGGTAGAGCAGCACCCTAGGCAACCGCCTAGTTGGCCTATGCCTAAGGCCGGCTATGCCCCCATGTCAGTATGTATGCCTCTGACATCCAGCCCAACACAAAGGGACTCTGGCTGACAATGTTTGCAGACAACTGCAAAGTGGGTGCTATGTTTACATCCCCAAATTATGTTGACATCCTACATACTGAAACCTATGACTGTTGTCTGAACACTGGCCTTAGGCTCAATGGCAAGAAATGTTTCACCATCCCCTCTGGGATCAACGTGGTTTCCATGAAGTACCACATCGCTAGTAGTCTACTTGACACAGGAGTCGTTATAAAAGGTTTGGGAATACAGGTTGACAGCAACCTATCTTACGACCACCACATTGCCACTGTGGACAAAAGGTCCATCTATGTGGCACATCTCTTAACTAAGGGTGTTGTATCCAGGAAGGAAGAGGTCAATGTCTCCCTCTACTCTCCCCTCATTAGGCCAAACATCAAGTACAATAGCCTATTTGACATGTACCTCACTAGACACCTGCAACAAATGGGGAGGCTGCAAATGTACCTCACAAATAGGACCCTAGGCCTTAAACAACTGTGCTATATGGACAGAGTCCAATACCTCCAAGTATTCTCGGTCGCATCTTGGCTAGTTACATGCCATCTCTGTTTGACTGACAAAGCCATGTCTGCCCAGCCCTGTTAGGAATGCCACAGCTAGTGAAATCCCAGTCCTTCTGCACCACATACCACGGAGCCCACAACCTTATTACCACATTCAACTAAACATGCTGGGGGACAGGTCCATAACTCAGAGACTGGCCACATTCTGGACTCTATGTCACATACATGTCAATCAGAGAACCTCACTGGTCCTCTTCAAAAGAACTCTGGATGAGTGGATGAGGAATTTAACTGTCACCATGGGGATCATTCAAGAGGCAATAGTGGCATGATGACAGAGTACTCCCATGGACCAGGCTTGTAATGGCTCCATGGCTATTTGGCTGGTACATACCTATGAACACATGAACCTATGAATCTCAGTACTGGCAAACGTGTGTGTGTGTGTGTGTGTGTGTGTGTGTGTGTGTGTGTGTGTGTGTGTGTGTATGCGTGTGTATGACTGTGTATGAAAGTGTTTATGATTGTATAAATTTGTAGGTGAAAGTACTTTGATGCCCTTCTCACCCACTACACCCCCACTGCCATACATTGCAAAGGCTGGTGATGTCACACACTTTAAAAGTACATTTTGACACTCTTCACCCAATAGGCTTCCTGGTGCTTCCAGAAACTGCATAACACTATAGAACCAATAACTACATAGGTAGGGGTTGCAGTCTGAGTCCTGGCAAATGTGAGTATGTGTGTGTGTGTGTGTGTGTGTGTGTGTGTGTGTGTGTGTGTGTGTGTGTGTGTGTGTGTGTGTGCAAATGTTTGTATGTGTGTATATTTGTTGGAGACAGCATTCTGAGGCCTCACTTTCCCAGTACACTGCACATTGCCATACTTTACAAGGGCTGGTGATATTGCTCACCTTAGAAAATCCAATGAATAGTCTTCACCCTGCAAGGTCTATGGTGCATGTGATAAATGTATATCACTGTAGTACCAACAACTAGATAGGTAGGGATTCTAATCTCAGTCCTGGCAAATGTGTGACTATGTGTGACAACAGTATCCTGTGTTTGAGCGAGTACTATATCCGATGGGTGGTGTGTTTTACATTTTTAGACCATGGTACTCCTAGTACATGCCCCAGGGTGGCCATGGTGGTGCAGCAGTTAATCTTGCCACCTCACAGCAAGAGGATCTCTGTTTTGATCCTCGATTGGGGTGTCTTCTGTGCAGAATCTGCATGTCCTCCCTGTGGTCATGTGGGTTTCCTCCGGGTGCTCCGTTTTCCTCCCACATCCCAAAGACATGCTGTAGGTGGATTAGACACTCTAAATTGACCATAGGCATGAGTGTGTGCATGTGTGTGCCTTCTGTGAAAGGTTGGGCACCGGGCTGGCAAGTCGACACTGTAAAATTGCACTGCCAATCATAAGCGGACATGTGATCCACTGTGGCAACCCCTAACCGGGAAAAGCTGAAAGAAGAAGAAGACTCCCAGTACATGTCCCAAGGTCCACTGTACAAGGCCTGCTGCCTCCATCAAACATAGATTCATAGATAGATTCATAGATTCATAGATTATTACTAGGCTAACTGCCTAGCCAATTACCCCCTGTGAGAATCAAACCCTGCACCTTGCGTTTCTAAGGTAAGCACCTTAACCATTATGCCACCCTCCCACGCCCATAAAAAAGAGATTCATTGGTTCGTACTAGGCTAACTGCCCTTGTGGGCCATTTTAAGCCTAGACAATTATCCCATGTGAGCATCAAACCCTGCACCTTTTGTTTGTAAGGTGAACACCTTGACCATTATGCCAACCCCCAAATAGAGGTATCCAATGACACTATTCAGCCGAATAAGGGACGTACTGTTTGTAGGAACTATGTAACAGTATGGACTGACTGACAAGATAGACAAGGCTGCTAACCTCAGTTCTGGCAAATGTGTGTATGGCTGTGTCTGTGTTTGTCATTGTGTATATTTCTGAAGGTTAGAGTATTTTGAGTCCATTCTCACCCAGTACATCTCCCATTGCCATACTTTACAAGGCCTGGTGATGTTGTTCACCTTAGAGGAACTGTGGAACTCACTTCACCCTGGAAGCTCTGTGGTGCATGTAATAAATGCATAACAGTTTAGTAGCAATAACTAGATAGGTAAGGGTTCTAATCTCAGACCTGGCAAATATATATATATGTGTATGTGTGTGTGTGTGTGTGTGTGTGTGTGTGTGTGTGTGTGTGTG
Source organism: Protopterus annectens (assembly GCF_019279795.1). NCBI lineage: Eukaryota > Metazoa > Chordata > Ceratodontiformes > Protopteridae > Protopterus > Protopterus annectens. Next base: position 619,900,514 of record NC_056746.1, on the reverse strand, counting down.
TGTGTGTGTGTGTGTGTGTGTGTGTGTGTGTGTGTGTGTGCGTTGAGTGTGTTTGAGTGATGACTATAGCCATAGTTTATAACTTTAGGCCATGGTACTCCCAGCACACGTCCTATATTCCACTCTACAAGGTCTGCTTTTTACATCAGCTGTAGAGGTATCTGTAGACACTCTGCAAACCTATAAGCCCTGTGCTGTGTGCTACAGCTATGTAACAGTATGGAATGAATAGCTAGAGAGGCAGGGCTGCTAATAACAGTACTGGCACATTTGTGTGTGTATATTGGTGTGTATAGCAGTGTTTGGGAGTGTGAAGACTCATGCGTGACAGTATTGTGAATCCCTTCACACCCAGTGCACCCCCCCACTGCCATACCTTACAAGGGTACGTGATGTAATTCACTTTACACGTACTGTAGACTCTCCACTCTCCACACTATAAACTCTGTGCCATCTGCGATAACTGCCTAGCACTGTAGTACCACTAACTAGATGGGTAGGGGTTCCAAAACCAACACTGGCAACTGTGATTATGTGTGTGTGTGTGTGTGTGTGTGTGTGTGTGTGTGTGTGTGTGTGTGCATATTTGTTTTGTTCTTTTTCATATATTCCCTTGCATATATCTGTATCCCCATACATTTATGTATATATGTGTATATATTTTCATTCATATATATATATATATATATATATATATATATATACACCTCAGTCTTTATTGGTAATATATCTATATATTGTTATACATATATATGTATCTCCATACATATATATCTATATATGTATATGTTTTATTATATATATTTTGTAAATACTAATCATTAGTGATTCTACAATGTTTCTTCCTTAGTGATATGTTTGAAAAATAGCAGAAAATTCTACAGCTCAAACAGCTTAGTGGTAAATTGCTTTGACTGTGGTGTACAGGGTCCTGGATTCAAGACCTGCAAGGGCTGTTTATTTTCTTGCTGGGCAGAACAGAGGCTGATGCAGACAGAGTAATTAAGGCAGTTTTAAGCAGTTATAAGTAGGTTTGCATGGATTTGCACAACGTTAAGCAATGCCAACATATAGTTAAACTATTAGGCACTTAAACCATGTAGATTTTGCTTAGTGATGCTTACCAATGCACAAATCCACTTAGCTGAGCTACCTGCTGCTTAGCATTCATGTTTGAGCTGAGCATAGCTGAACATTGCTAACCATTGCTCAGTTCATTCTTATAAAATATCACACTAATAACTTCATTTAGTAAGTGTATATGATTTCCATTACATGACATAGCTCTGTGTGCTTTCATTACAGTAGCAAGGGGTGTAATTATACTGTATGGGACATGTGCATGCATGGGTCGTTTCACATGTTATATGCACTCACACTTGCATTTTTCACCAGCTACACTACCCTGAGTGACAAAAATAACTTACCACATATTTTAATATGAAAATAGTACTTTTAACACTGCTTTCCAATGTAAAATTGGATTGTCTGTTGAAGTCCTTGAACCATGTACACCTGCATGCAAAACTGGGACTACCACTACACTATCTAGTTCTGGGGTTTTGAGCTGTATATTTTTGTTTATCTCCTACTGGATATTAATATTATATTACTATATTAAATGGAGAGTATTGAGGTTTTCGGCCATGTCATTTAGGACTGCTGTCATGACATAATGGCATACATTTCAGTTTCAGACTTGTATCCTTCAGAACATTAATGGTAATGCATAACCTGTTTTCTATCAACTTTCTGTCTGCCCTCTGTGCAGATGGTATGACACCAGTGCTCAGGCTATGGTTGACTACACTGCAGAATGGGTATGAGAACCCATGCCTGTGTTCCCGTAGGATGCAACCAGGAATGGTATCAGGCCTATGGAGACCTCTATGTGTTGCCTTTGAGAGGGCATTACAGACCTGCTTCCTGATCATGAGGGGAGGGGGGCAAGTGCTGTACATGCGCATGTGTACCTATGGAGGGACAGGGGGGTGATGTTTACATTTCACCTGTCTGCAGCTGGTTGCCTATATCTATGGCATAGGTGTATGTGGTGTTCTTGACCACCACTACAAATCAGATATGTGTGTTGCCTCTGGAATTGCAGACACATGTCTGGAAGGCCTAGTGATTGGCCATGGGGGATGTATCCAGTTTGCACTCAAAGACAGTATTAGGGTACATCCCCTGTGGCCTTATTTGCTTGTGCAGAACAAAGTGACATGGCTTCTAATGAGGCAACTGTTCCTTCTTGGCCCATCCTGCAATTATTTCCACCTATTATGGTAGTTGTGTATTGCTGCTGTCCACCACAGGCATTCAGCTTACCTTGAGGGGGTTGATGTTGTCCTGTCAGGTATTGCTGAGGCCATACAGCTATGTAGGTGCCTACATGGTACTGTGGTGTGGGTCTGGACACTGCTGCTAGTTCCAACATATGGGACGTCCTTCATTTAGGCCTTGCCCCTTTTCCTTGCCTGTGTGAGGACATTACGGAGGTGTGGGGGCTACAGCTTCACAGACAGTAGGTGGGAATACCTCACAGGACAGGACATGTGGAAACAGCCCAACAACATGGGAGACAAAACTCCAGAACTGGGTACAGATTGTATGTCATTAGTGTTGTTATACACATGGAGGGTTGCTAGATTTACAGGGTTTGTCTGGACATGCATTTACTGAGTGACTTAACATCTGACAGTGATATGCCTCTGACATACCTCTCCACAGACTGGCCAGAGATTTGCCTGCTATGTTTGGTCTGTTCCTCTAATAACGTCTGTATTTGTGGGGTCGGTAGGATAATGTGAGGATTGTAGTCACTAACTGTTGACATCCATTGGTGTTCCAGACATCATATCCTTCAGGGATGTTATGTTACAACAACATGTGTAACACCAGCTACTGTTTCAGTTTGTAACACCATTATGTGTGATATGTCCCTCTTTCTGGCTGCCTGTCCCCCAACTACACCATGCATTGTCCAGATGTCCTACTCTACGAGGTGCAGAGGTATGGTATATAATTAATTACCGACTGGACTCCAGTTATCATCCCAGTGACCTAGCAGACTCCTGGCTGTGGTATGCAGCAGTGGCCAGGATTATGGTTCTACACCCTGGAAATTCTGTGGAAATCTGTACATATGACAGTTATGTATGTCTGGCCATTGTGAACAGACTGCCAAGATTATGTAGCAGTGTTGTGTGCAGATGTTTGTTGGGCTGGGTAGGGGGAGTAGCAGATGTGAGTGTCATACATCCTTTACCTATCTGACTGTGCATGCTGCTACAGCTTCTGGCAGTCTATGCTTGCAGGGGAAGACTGTGAAATGTCCTGTAACACCTCATGATTCCCAGTACAGTGTGATTGTGGCCAGTATATGTCAGTGCAGTGTATGACTGGCAATCAGGATACATTTGTTCAGACAGTCGTTCTATTCTAGAGTTAATTTTGGGTACTGGTACGTTGCTGTGACTGTGGTGCAAATGTTTTTGGATGGACATTTTTGCACCATCTGCTTTTCACTACAGTTCCATCCCTGTAGTTCATGGTATATTTGAATATACATGGGTAATTGCCCAGAGCTGATGTGGGTGAGTGTTGTGTTGGTCTTACTGTGCTTCATAAGGTGCTGGGTGACATGTTTGGCAGCTGTAAGGTGATTTCCATTCTGTTACATGACTGTGGTCATACCTCTACACTGTCCAGAGCCAGAGTTCTAGACACTGTCCAGATGCATGGCTCATATGTTTGGTCTGTTCCCCAGTCAGTTGTCCTTGGCTAATCAGTAGGATACTCTGGGGAATGCAGTCAGTAAATGCTAACATCCATTGGTGTTACTGACTTCATATCCCTCAGAAATTATATGTTACAACAAACCCGGTAACACCAGCAACTGTCTAAATTTATAAAAGCAATATGTCCAATATACCCCTGTGTTTGCGCTTCTGTCCCCCAATTATGTCAGGCTTTGTCCAGATGCTATGCGCCAAGAGGTTCAGTGACATGTAGTGTCATTATTTATTGCCTTCATTCCTGCTACCATCCAAGTGATGTTATAGACCCCCAGACATGTAAGAAGGTAGCAGCCAGAGATATGAGTCCTGTGCCTATACATTCTGTGGGAAACTGTACATTTGAATAGTCTGTGTATGTCTGGCCATTGTTAACAGACTGTCAGAATTGTGTAGCAGTGTAGTGTGTACGTGTTATTTGGGCTGTGTAGGGAGGGGGTACATGTGAGTGTCATGAGCCCTTTCTATCTGACTGTGCATGCTGCTCCAGTTTCTGGTTCCCTATCACCTGTATAAGTTTGTACGGGCAGACCGTGATAGGTCCCGTAACACCTCAAGTTTCCCACTACACTGTGACTTGGAACAGTATATGTACAGGTAATGTGTGAGTGGCAAATGGGGTATTTTTAAGCTATTTATTCATTAACTGTGATTATATATACTCAGGGACCCCTCCCTGACATTGTCTGAGGAAGTTGCATTGTGTGATGAAAACGTGTTGTACTCAAAAGTTTTTTGCGTTAATAAAGCTGTGTTTTCTACTACTATGTGGTACTTTGTGCCTTTACACCTTCAGTCTGTGGATATTTATTGGCGTTTTCTCCTCTTCCACTGGTTTGTTTGCATTATTGTCGAGTTTTCACCAGTGTTTCTTCCTTTTTGGTTTTGGTTTTGCACATGGAAGTCCTGGGGGAGACCAGAAACGTCGATATCCCAGATTCCTCACTTCGTTCGGAAGTGGGGGAAATTCGTAAACTTACTGGCCAACTGAGTCAACTTATTGACATTCTTTTGCCTTTGGGACAAGGCTTACAACAAATGTTATCTAAAACTGCCAATCCTACCCTACAGGAAGTTCGAGGTTCCAAAAACACCCCTGCTCCTTCTAACATCGATGGTTCCTTCCCGTCGACTAGCAGAGGACGTCATTTATCTGCTGAAGATTTTTTTAGAACACCATTAGCTTTGCAGGCGGGTAACGAACGCTCTTCGGGTGCGCATGATAATAATGGAACCAATAACACACCACCTACTACGTTCCAGGACTGGTACAAGGAAGTTCCTAGTTTCGATTACAACCAAAAAGGCATTCCAAACGTTGACCAGGGATGCAGTTTTACAGACTCTTTATCTACACTTGAGACTTCATTATACAGGTACCGCAGTTTGTTATTAGACAATATGTACCTTAATGAATGCCTCCACAAACGCATTGTTCCTAAAGGTCTTAGGGTTTACAAATACCCTAATAATGTTATTGCAGGTAGCGATTTTCATGTTGAACTCATTAATGCATTTGATAAATGTGGGCTTGAGATTGTGCAAGCCATTGTTAAAAAGAATGAGAAGGAAATTGCACTATTAGACAAGGATATAGAAACTATTAATCAGGTTGTTACTAGTGATTTAATGTTTCAAGTTGAAAAAGAAAAAAAAGAAATATTATCAAATTAAAAAAGATGTTGACAGCAAATGTAATGAAATTCTTCAAAGAAAGTATAAAAATTACATAGAGATGTTAGAGAGTATGATGAGGGATGCCAGTATCCTGCTCCACCTTCCAGTAAATTTCAGTATCACAATACACACAAACAGGGTTCAGTTTCAAACATTACACCTCATGATTATGCACCTGAAGCAGAGGGATTTCAGGTTCAGGGACAAGAACCACTCCCCAGGAGATCCGAGAGGGTACTTAATCAATGTATAGTGTATCAGGACCAGTCTTTTTCCCCCAAACGTCATTATTACAGGGAAGGGACGAGGAACAACAGGAACAACTTTCCAACTCAAGCCCAATTTTGGGATTAGAAACTATAGAAATTGGTAATGAAACCACTCCTGACACTCATGACCTTGTTTGTATTAAGGAGGGATACACTATTTACAACTACAGTCACTTAAATGTAACTGATACTTATTTTGAGTTGTTTACGAAAGGATTTAAATATATTCCAAATAGGTGTAGTAATGTTACCATGGTGATACTTGATTTAAAATCTTTTATAAGAAAAATTAATCTTGAAAACATTTTGGGGAATGGAGAATCTTTTAATCAAAACTGTCCACACAGACCCAGTACCTTTAACCCTCCATTACATCCACAACTCAAAAACCTGGAAAACAGGATTGAACAGAAAATCAGGAACCAACTCAGGAAAACTAGATATTTACCCAACTTGTCTATTTCTGAAAGCTCCTTGTTACATGAGCTTCGAGAAGATACCAGCATTAGAGTCATGGAACCAGATAAAGAGGGTGGTACGGTTATTATGGACCAAGTCATGTAGGATGGCAAAATGTATATCATACTAAATAACAAGTCTAGATACAGTACAGTATCCCTTAATGAAATTAACATTGCCTACAGAAAAATTGACATAGCTATTAAAGATTTATTAGATCAAGAAGCCATTGATTACAGTACCTATATCTTTTTGGACAACACTCAGCCCAGGGTACCTTCGATTTTCGGAGTACCCAAGGTACACAAAGATATTTCAGATCCCCCTTTAAGGCCCATTGTGGCCGCTCAAGGTTCTAAGATCTCCCCTTTATCTAAGTACTTGGATTGGAAATTCAAGAGCTTGTGGCCTAAGGCTAGTCACTTATTAAAAATTCCTGGGAATTTTTGAGACAGGTTACTCCTGAACTTTTAGTTCCTGATTTAAAGTTCCTGACCATAGATGTAGTAGACCTGTTCTCTGTGATACCACATGAGACAGGTTTACTATGGTTGGGAGAAACACTTACACTCTGCCCCAACATCAGTAACAATGACATTTTTGTCATCTTGGAACTTATGGAATTGGTTTTGTACAACAATTTTATTTACTTTTCAGGAGAATATTACAAACAAACGTCAGGCGTTGCCATGGGGGCAAATTGTGCCCCAACTTATGCAGACATCATTCTTTCCGTTTGGGAAAACAAATACGTTCTAAATAGTCCCTTCAAGGACCATTGGACAGCTTACTTCAGATTTTTGGATGACATCTGCATTTTTTGGACAGGGCCTGTCGCCATTATAAAGGATTTCATGGAATTTTTGGCATCTACTACAGACTTTCTAACATTCACTTATCAAATACACGAAGGTAGGGTTGAATATCTTGATGTTCTTCTTAGTATTGATCAAGGTTCATTTAGATCTACCATTTATAGAAAACTTACGTTTTCTAATAGTTATATACACTTCAACAGCTCACATCCCTTGCATCAAAAAAGAGGTATCATCAAGGGCCAATTGGTCAGAATTTCCCGAATGACCTCTAATGACGAAGACTTCTCGGTTGAATGTTATAAACTTTTCCAAATGTTCAGGGACAGAGGTTACCCAGAGGAGTTTATTTATAACATATGGGAACAAGTCAAAGAGGGTAGAAAAGACAGGTTTAGACCTATTCTGGGCTTGGGGCCATCTGTTAATGTTCCTAATAGACTGAATAATCAATTAGATTACAAAAAAGCTTTCATTACAGAATTTAGTGCAAATTCTGGTCTTATTAGGGACATTATTTGTAGGGAATGGGACATTTTTAAGGATATTACTGACCTACAGAACATAAATGGCAAGGACACCAGAACTGTTTTCCGTAAGGGGAAAAATGTAAAAAACATCCTGGAAGCAGGATTTTCTCAATGTAATATTTCCCACAGACGCAATGGTACTTACAGATGTGGGTCTTGTGCACAGTGTTCTTATATTGTGCACAATGAGGAAATACATCTTTTAGTCAAAAATAAAACCATCAAGGGTACAGCATATTTTAATTGTAACAGCCACGGAGTGGTTTATCTAGCTTGTTGTTCAAAATGCCCGGCATACTATGTGGGCAAAACTGAGCGTACATTAAAACGCAGAATCTATGAGCATATGTACGATATACAAAAAAAGAACAACACCAATGCCCTGTTTAGGCACACATTAGTATGCCCCACAGCTAAATACCAGTTTTTTGTATTAGAAAGTGTTACCAATGATCCAAGGGGTGGACCATGGCAGGTGAAATTGGAATGTCAGGAGACTTACTGGCAGATTCTTTTGGAATCAAATAAAGAACCTGGTTTAAATGATTACATCTCTAGTAAGCCTTTGCTGAAGCTCAAGGCTATCAACATATAACTTGTTTTTAAGTTTTTATATTTTATACTAACAGTATTTATTTCATTTTTAGTATAAATACATTAAGTATATGATTGTTTTTAATGTATATCCATTCAGGAACTTGTTTTTAATGTTTTTTTTTTTTTTTTTTTTTTTAAATATTCTGCTTCTTTCAAAAGTTAATTGTTACTAATTAAGCTATTTATTCATTAACTGTGTGTGTATATATACTCAGGGACCCCTCCCTGACATTGTCTGAGGAAGTTGCATTGTGTGACGAAAACGTGTTGTACTCAAAAGTTTTTTGCGTTAATAAAGCTGTGTTTTCTACTACTACATGGTACTTTGTGCCTTTACACCTTCAGTCTGTGGATATTTATTGGCATTTTCTCCTCTTCCACTGGTTTGTTTGCATTATTGTCGAGTTTTCACCAGTGTTTCTTCCTTTTTGCAAATGGGGTATTGTTGCTCACACAGTCATTGTACTGTAGTGTTCAGTTTGATTACTGGTACATCGCTGTGACTGTGGTGCAATTGGTTGTGGGTATGCACTTTCACACCAGTTTCTGTTTTCCACTAGTGTTGCATCCCTGTAGTGCCTGTTATATTTGCAAATGCATGTTTACAGCCACAGATCTGGATTTGCGTAGTGTTAATGTCAGTTTGATTGTAGTTTGGACGTTGCTTGGCAGCTCAGTGTAGTTTCCCTAAAATTGTGTTACGTCCACATATTCATAAGATGTCCAGTTGTCTGGCCGATATCGTTGGTCTGGTCCCCATAACTGTTGTGTATTCCTGACACATCAGTCGGATTATGTGGAGACTGAGGTCACTAACTAATGAGAAGCAATTGAGTCCCGGACTTGTGATATTTCAGTCACTATATGTTAGGATATACAGTATTACTACATCAACTTTCTCAGCTTATCTACTGATGTATTTTGAATATGTCCCTATTTTCATGCCTTTGTCCCCCCACTTTTTCAGACTTGGTCAAAATTCGTTGCACTAAGGGGTTCTGAGCATATCTCTCCACTGCCAGGATTTTCAGAGAATGTCCAGATGTTTGGCCCATACTTTTGTTCTGTTCCACAATTTATTTGTATTTGTCTGTTAAATCACTGGGATGATCCAAGGATTTATGCCAGTAAATAATGACATAACATTTCCATTTCCATCCTCATATCCTTCAGTAATTGTCTGCTGAAATGCACCCTGTTGCTGTAACAAATGTCTTAATTTCTAACAGCGATATTTGAAATATGTCCCTATATGTGGCCCATCCTCCCCCATTTTACAGCCTTTGTACAGATTTCTTGTACGAGGTTGAGAGGGATGGTTCTGAGGTATGACTGCACTGCATATTTTATATATATATATATATATATATATATATATTTATATATATTTATTATTTATATTTATATATATATATATATATTATTTTCCTTCCTTTATATATGTATATATGTATATCTATATTATGTATCTACTTTTTCATATATATGTTTCAACAGGCATATATATATATATATATATATATATATATATATATATATATATATATATATATATATATATATATATATATAATATTTATTTTATTTTACATTTGTTGACTGGGATAGTCCGACTGGATACATTTCAATTTTCAGTGGAGGCTTGGGGAGAAAAGCTCCAAAGTTACAAACAGATAAAGACAAGCAAGTTACAGTATATGCACAAACATATTGTATTAACATACAAGTTACAGTATCACATTTCAAGCCTATGAAGAATACAGCTTATATTCATAAATATATACAAATATGTTACAGTTTCTCTTATCAAAACTATAGGTGCAGCTTATATACAGAGTATCTGTAAAGATGTTACAGTTTTTCTTTTCAAAGCTTTTAGTGTAAGAGGTTAGTCTTTCTGAATAAAAAAATGCAGGGATATTGAAGTAGATGAGTTTTAAAATACTGAGTTAGATTTTTTTGAACTGATTAAGGGAGGGGTTCAGAGTAAGGTCAGATGGGAGAAAATTCCAGGTTTTGCCTACTGAATTTGCAAAGATTTTCCAGATAGGTTGTTAGCTTTAACAGATTGAACCAAAAGTTTTGTAGTGGAACAAAGTGGCCTAGCGTTTTTGTAGGGATGGATAATGTTTTTTTAAGGGTGGGCATTTTTTTCCTGGATGGTTAATAACCTTGAATACTACAGTAAGTTGATTATACTGAATTAGCCTGCGGAATTCTAGCCATCCTAAGAGGTTTAGGTTTTCACAATGGTGTGTCCTGTAGGGAGTTCCTGTGGCAAACCTGGCAATTTGATTGTAGCAGCTAGAGAGTTTGCTGAGATCAGCTTTGTTCAAGCTAGTGAGCATTGGCGAGGCATAGAGTACAGTTGAAAGCAGATGGGTATGGGCAATGGCAGTCCTAGCTAGAGGGGTGAGAAAAGGCTTGTTTTTGTATAGGGAGCCACATTTTTTATTCTTCTTTTGGCTTTTCCCTTTTAGGGGTTGCCATAGTGGATCACCAGTCTGCTCATGATTGGCAGTGGAGTTTTCCAGTGTCGAGTTGCCAGCCTAGCACCCAACCTTCCTCAGAAGGCACACACATGCACGCACTCATGCCTAGGGCTAATTTAGAGTATCCAATCCACCTACTTTGGGATGTGGGAGGAAACCAGAGCACCCGGAGGAAACCCACGCATCCATAGGGAGGATATGCGGACTCCGCACAGAAGGCACCCCAGCCGAGGATCGAACCAGAGAACCTCTTGCTGTGAGAAGCAACGCTAACTGCTGCACCATCATGGCTGCTCTGGAGCCCAGGTTCTTTTTATTAATAGTTTTAATAGTTTGTTTACGTGCAATCATATTTGACGTTGTTGTCTGTTATAACACACATGAGTTTGGTATACATATCTGGTGAGATTATGGTCCCACTGTTATATGTTATAGTAAACAAAGGTTGAGAGGATTTGCAAGTAGGGGAGAAGAGCAATAGCTTTGTTTTATTAGGGTTTATTATCAACTGTTGATTAGAGATCCAGTTTTCCACTGTAGTAAAGGTTTTCTGGGTTAAACTAAGGAGATTTGCAGGGGTAGAGGCTGAGCAAATCAGGGCGGAGTCATCAGCATATTGTATACAGGTTGCATCTGGGATTACAGTGTGGAGGTCATTGATAAAGAGGGAGAAAAGAAGGGGACCTAATATGAACCCTTGAGGGACACCAAGGTTATGGGGGAGAAGGGTGAAGAGTTTGTCCTGCCATAGGACAGCCTGCTGTCTTCCACTAAGATAAGATTGAAACCATTGTATGGCATGGTTGTTTAGGGATATTTTATTTAGGGTAAGTAAGACTAGATGATGGTTAACCATGTCAAAGGCCTTGGAAAGATTGAGAAACAGGGCAGAAGATAGTTTGTTGTTGTTACAGTTGGAATTTATGACATTAGAAAAGGAGAGGAGGGCTGAGGTGGTACTGTGCTGTGGTCTAAATCCATGTTGGGAGTTGGCTAGAAGATTATGTTGAATAAGGTAGTGTAAGAGTTATTTATGGATACACTTTTCCATAATTTTAGCCAGAGGGGACAGGATAGCTGTTGGTCTATTGTTTGACAGCTCAGTGGAGCTGCCTCCTTTGTGGAGTGGTATGACATGTGATATTTTCCAGATAGAGGGGATAGAGGCTTCAGTTATGGTTCTGTTTATTAAAATAAAGATAGGGTATGCTATAACATCAGCAGGTAGTCTGTGGGGAGGAGGTCAGCTGAAAGGATGGTTGGTTTCAGTTTTTTAATTAGGGCTCTAATGAGTGAATACATATGTGTATATGTCTATATACAACACATGAATGATTCCACAGAGCTTTCTCCTTAATGTTGTATGCTTCTATTGCATGATATGTTTGAAAAAGCAACATTAACTCCTACAGTTCAGATGGTGTAGTGGTATGTTGCTGTGATTATAGAGCACAGCATCCTGGTTTTGAGACTTGGCAGGGCTGACTATTTTGTTGCTGGGGAGAAAAAGGTCTGATGGATATACAGTGATTAAGGCACTTTTAAGCAGTTGTAAGCAGGTTTGCACAGGCTTGCGTGATGCTAGGTGATGCCAAGCTATGGTTAATCTATTTTAACTTCACTTAGCACTGCATATTCCCACTTACCCCATGCTAATTTCTTTAAAAGAAAAGAAAAAGGGGTGATAGGAAAGCGGTGAAAAAAGGGGCATGCAGAGGGAAGTACAGTATAAAAGGTAGTTAGGGATGTGCAGGATGGGTGTAGGAAAGGTTCATAGCTGCCCATTTCTTCTACAGAAATGGCTGTGAATTTCTACAGAATTTGGAGGTGAATTTGGACACTCATATCCCTGAGAGAGGGATGAGGACAACAGTAATGTGTTGTTAAGCCAATTGGACCAGATTACATGTGTCCAGTGGACATGTGTGCGAAATGGACAGCTATGTATGGGGAGTAATTTTTTTTTTCAGAACAAATGCCCTTTTCTTTTTTTAAGGTGAGTGGGATGCTGGCGAAGGATAGTAGGTATATTTGGGGAGGTAAGTTGGGTAGGAAGACAGACAAGACAGACAATACAGCAGACAGGCATGGTATATGACATGTGGGGGTAACACCTTGAACGGGGAGGGTGGTTGGGAGTCAGATGCCCATGCGCCCCCAAATGGACACAGTGAGACTGAGGTCCCCACCCACAGGCAGTCACCACTGCACTTTTATGGCCCCAAAGGTGGCTGCGCTGGGGGCTAGACATGAGGAGCAGGCTCACCCTCAAGATACACCAGGTGGCCCTCAATCTGGTACAGCTGTCCACCAAACCCTGGACCTGGCTATGGGTGACAGTTTCCTGTCTGCGACCACTCCTGGGGGGATGGGCCCCATCCCCTGAGGTGGTTCCACCCAAAGGTTGTGTAGGACCAGTGGATGAGGAGGTCCCAGGTTAGGTCCCAGACATGCTGGGGTCCATTGCCATGGCCAGATGAGTGGATCTGCCTTCCCAGACATGCTGTGGTGTTGAGGTTTTACAAAATATGTTGGTTAGTCATGAACAACGCATTTTGAGATTAATTATAACAGCATGCATGGGTGTTCCAGTTGACCCCATAAAACAGATTTGAAACAGTTGCATAGCAAACAGAACACATGCATATATGGAACCACAGTAGACTTTATAACGGCATGCAAGTTACATTGATAGCAACAGGCCACCAATGATAGTATTTGAACGGGGAACATTAATAATCAAACAATTCAATATTTGTAGAACTGGACACATATCCCAACAGTAGGTTTGGAGAAAAACACACCCGTTGATTATGTGTATGAATTCTAAATTTGTGTTTTTTTAGTATTGGGACAAGTCAAGTATGACATTAGGGGAGGCCCATGGAAAGAAAAAAATAGAATATAGGGAGTTATGGAGGTAAGTGACCCTTGAAGCAGGAATCTACCCCGGTTTGAATGACTATGTTTCAATACTGCCTTTATTAAAATTGAGATCAGCTAAGCTTTGATTGTAAGGATGTAATTTTTTGAAACAACCACCAGATGGTAACATAACCCTATAATCCCTATGTATTTTTCACTATTTTTTGTAATGGAGTAAATGACGTAATTCAAAGTGTTTTTTAATTCAAAGTTATGGCATTTTTATATACATAAGAAAATGATTTTAAACAATATGTTTTATATTGTATTTATATGGAAAGATTTATATTTGAACATTACCAATGCTAAAAGTTTGGTTAAATGCAAACAAGGAGGTTGTACTTTTGACAATGGACTTCAGATTTTAAATTCATTTACATTCATTGGTTATTTCAAATGAAGAGAAAGTATTTTTATTGGTTTTAGTTTAAACTAATTTGATATAAATATGAGAAACACATGATTCACTGGTCATCTGATGTTGATATAGTTGTCTTAGTGACATTTACAAGTTTTGTTTACTTTTTATTGCACTTTTCAAAACCTTCCAAGCAGGTTAAACACAAATACCTATAACTGAACCTGTGACTCCTATTTTTATTGTGACACATTAGTGTTAGGCAATGATTTGTCCCAGAAGATCACGAGTAAATGTGAAAAATGCAGCACTTATTTTACATTTGCTTTACTTTAAAAAATTTCATAATCTGACATACAGTTATTTTATACAAAACTTTGCTTCAACATTTTCACAGAGCTGCTTTAATATGCCTCAGGCAGTAACATTAAGTCTAGACATTTTTTTTTATGTTTTATGTTGTAATAGATTTTCATAGCTTATAGATGAGTGTTTATTAGGTCTCAGTAACAGATTAAGTCTAGATGATTGTTTAATGTTTTATGTTGTAATAGATTGACATGGGTTTTAGATGAGGCTGTACTATGTCTCAGTAACAGATAAAGTCTAGAAGTTTTTTTCTGGTTTTATATTGTAATACACAATTTGGCTTCTAGATGAATTTTGTTCCACCCAAAGGTTTCATATATGTATTCCTTCCTATTTCTCTGACCAGAAACTGCATGCCATACCTCTCAACTGTACAAATTTTTGTAGAATGTCCAGATTTTTGCCTCATATTTTTGGTCATTTTTCATAAAATTGTGGTTTTCTGGACAAATAGTGGCAAATCATTAAGACTGACATTAGAAAATAATGACAGACATTTGAGTTTCATAAAATAATGACAGACATTAGAGTTTCAGACTTCATACTCTGCAGAAAATTCATGCTAAAGCAAAACCTGTTATTCTATCAATTTTCTTAGTTTGCAAGAGCAATATTTAAAAATTATCCCTGTTTTTGGGCTGTTGTCTCACTTTTATTTATGGCTTTGTCCAGATTTCTTGCTCTTAGAGTTTGAGATGTATGGTACTGATCCACAGCTGAACTTTACTGTAGGATAATTCTGTGTCTACTCATATATGCTCCTAGTTTTGTTGAGTGATACGACTTTTGGTTCAAAGGACTGCAAAACATAATTACTCTTGTACAGCTGGGAATCCTGAGATAAAAATGGAAATTTAAATGTACAAGCATTTATTACATACGGCGTAAAGAAGGCAGTGTGATTTGCTTGTTGTGTGCTTTGTGTGATAAGAACATTGTTGTGTCCGAATAAATGCAGACCAATTTCTTGCTGTGTGTGTCAGCACATAACTTGACGTGAGCTTTGTATATGCAAAAACAGATTGAAACAGAAGAGAAACTAATTTTAGTTAGTAGGTGACTATTCTTTGGTAGCCTTCCATTACCAATTTATGTGCAGTATATCCATATATTTTAATGGTTGTTGTGTGTAACTTGCTTTTTTAAATGACTCTTCTGTGTGTCACAGTACACACAAATCCAGTTAGTGGTGTATTCACAACAGCTCCTTTTCTCTACAGAAGATTCCTTGAATCCTGCTTTGTCAACATAGCCTTTTTTCATGAGGTAGTGACTAACTGACTACTGTTGATATGAAAATGTCTTTTTTCCTTGAAGTGCACTGATTAAATGTAGACATGTAGTTTGTACTGGAGAGATGTGTTCTTCTTAACAACAAAGAGTGTTCTACAAGAGTACTGTTATGTATTTCTTTATCGTGTCATGGGTTAGTAAGTTTGGTAATGCTATGATAGTAGTGCCAAACCCATCTTGGTTCGTAACAGCTCTTGCCATGTCAGTTTTATTTATTTATTTGTAGTTTCTTAAACAGGTAGATGGGCTGCTCATCAAACCCTTTTCAGCCAAAAATTTGGGCTCTGTAAGCACACAAGAGAAATGTTGATTATATTTTGTGTTTAATATTTTATCTATTCTTCAGTTTGCATTTAAAAGTTGGCATCCCACAATTCCACCAGAGTGGGTGGGCATACATAATTATATATGCAAATGTTATGTTAATCAGCGTACAGATTTGTACCTATTTTTCTTGGCCTTTGTCCAGATTTTTTTTTCCTCAAATATTTTTTTTATTTTCAATTAAAATAACATTTACGTAATATTTTCAAATATCATTTTAAACAACTATATAAAATATTTACAATAGCCTGACTTTCAATTATATACACTGTATGTTATTAAATATAGAATTAACAGATCAGTTATCAGAGATACAATATTGATTATTGCAGAGTGTCCAACAAAAATATAACTTTCTTCCAAGGATTATTTACCAATGGCCTGGGATAGATTCATAGTTCTTTGATTTTTATTTCCATCGATGCAGTTGTCTTCAGTAAAGTGTAGAATACTTCCAAGGTTGGGGGTGTATTTGAATTCCACCTTCTGGTTATGCATTTCCTAGATATAGCAAGTATTGTCCATAACAAAGACATATCTGTCTTAGTCAGGTAGGGGCCTTCATTTACATTTAGTATAATCAATACTTTAGTTAAGGTAAAGGATTCATTAAATAAAGCTTGTAAAAATGATTGATTCCATTCCAATATGAATTCATTTTATTACATTCATAAAAAATATGAATCCAGTCGGCTTTATTTGACTTTTCACACCTCCAGCAAAAAACATTTGTAGTAGTACTGATCTTTTTAATTCTATCTGGTGTTAAAAATGCTCTATGTACGTATTTCCAGTTAAATATTTTCCAGTACTGTGTGTTAGAGGTGTAATTAACTGATAATAAGATGTTAGTTTTAATTTCTTCTGTTAACTGCAATGACTGACCTTTTGTTAAGAACTGCCAGTATGATGGTTTGGGAATTGTTTTATATGTTATTAACTCTTTATATAGATTTGAAATGGAATTTTTCTTTTCACAACTATTCTATGTAAATTCATACAGAAAATTTATTAGATTTGGAATATCTTTAAATGAGGAATTATTAATTAATCTGCATAAATCTTGAATGTACAGTAGAATGCTTTGTAAGATTAACCAGTCCAGTGTTGGAATATTGTAAGCAGTTTTTATCATATGTATATCTAAAACATTTAATTTATTTACATATTGAAACCAGCATAAAAATCCATTTTGTTCCCAGGAGGTTATTGTTTCCCTATATATTTTGTGAGGAAAGTTCTTAGTGATGATAAATAGGGTTAAAAGGTCAAACCAAAGTTTTATATCTATATTTGCATTGATAAGTTTCCTAAAGGAATTGATTTAATGATTAATCAGTGTTGTTTGAGAAGGTTTTGTTATATTATATTGTATACTTATGCATAGTATGTACCAGGGTTTGTTTGATTTGTCTACTATTCATTTTTTTTAACAGATTAAATTCATTTGTTAATATAGCCATTGTTTTTTTTTTCAATAATAATTCTTTATTTTATTTTTTCCAAACAACTAATACAGTACTACCAACTACTTACAATATGTACATGAATGCTTCCAACAGTTACATAGAATCATTATACATACCTATACACTTCTAAAAAAAAAATAATGAAGAAAAAGAACTAGTAACCATATAAGACTTATCTCAATAAAATTCAACAGTTATTCAGTTTTTCCCAGCGAATAGTGGAATGGAACTTTAAGCTAATACAATGTTAAAGATTTGTTCCCATATTTTTGTATTGTTTACATTTTCTTATGATCACTAATTAGAAATTTATGTGCTAGAATATGTTTGGTGGCTACTATCTTGAAATTTTGCCATGATGTCTGTAAAGGGTTCAACCAATTGGAAGCTATATATAACTTCATCAACAAAAAATATTGACTAGTATAATTCTTTGGGTTCTTTCCAAGTTGGGTGGTGGAATATGTAAAATAAATTCCCAGGAGAGTGTGGAATGTTGATATCCCATTTTGTAGTTGAAGTTTCAAGGAATTCCAGAGTTTGAAAATACATTTACAACTCCAAAACATATGTTTGATCTATACAATATGGGCATTTTGGTGAGTTCTTTGAGTTAAATTATTAAATATCATCAATTGGGTAAATAATAGCTTCTGAAGGACACAGATTTTATGGTTAAGTATTTTACTTTCTTCAATTGTCAACAATTTAGTATTTGGAAATTAATATTTGATTATTATATTTTATTTCTTTAATCAAACCATATGCTGCAGTTATATATTTACATTCCTGTGTAAGGGTTTGCCATAAGTTCAGACACATGTTTAAATCTTCTTCTTTAATTATGTCATTCCCTTTACTAAGGTAACTTATTGATAGGTCTTTTAATTGTCTTATTATAATTAGATACGATTTGGGGAGATTCAACTCTTCTAAAATATTGTGAATCGGGATACCTAAAAAGGATATAAATCAAGTAGGGTTAAATTAATTATAAGTGGGAATTTCTTAAGGTCTATCAGCTGGTTACCAATTTTCAGATTTGGATTTTTGTGAAATGGTTGAAGAATTATCATACTTTGCAAAAGATTTAATGAGTTAAAGAGATTTTGTACTGAAACTATATATGTTTTGATATGTTCCAACGTTTAAAAGGTAATGCCTTGCAGTTAATATCCAATTCCTTGACATGTTTATGATTAAGAACCAGCCATTTGGGAACCCATTTCGAGTTACACCCATCAAAGTTAATTATTCTTAAAAGTCTATTGGTGTTTATTATTAAATAATATGTTTGAAATTAGGTAGATCCAAGCCTCCCTATTTTTGGAGCCATCAATTTATCATACGATATCCTAACTTTTCTAGGTTCCCATAGAAATCTAGCTAGTTCTGTATGAAGCTGTTTGAAGAATTTTTGGAGATTTGAACTTGTGATGCTCTAAAAATATATAGTAATCTAGGAAGTATATTCATTTTAATAATTGAAGTCTTCGCCATTATTGGTAATTTCAGATTATCCCATCTTTTCAAGTCAGATACTATCTGCTCCCAAATAACCTTAACATTATTGAGATAAAAATCTCTGTTGTCAGTTGAGAAAACCACTCCTAAGTATTTTATTTTTTCTTCTGATTTTACCTGCCCTACTAATGGTAATAGTGAAAAGGTGTAGGTGTCTTTAATGGGAATATCTTAGTTTTTTAAATTTAATTTATAATTGGAAATTTTTGCAAATTCTTCTACTGCCTTTAATATTTTATTAGTATCCGAAACAGGTGTTGTGCAATAAATACTCAAATCATCTGCAAAGCATTATGATAGATATTTTGTTTAATGTGCAAAATAGAGTGGGTCTATAATTATCCGGTTTTGTCGATCAGTATTTTAATCTTTGGAAATATAATTTTCTGAAGAAAATCATTATTATTCTGTTGAGTATATTTCAGGATTTGGGGAAGGTGACTTCATTGATTAATAATATAGCCATTGTTAATTCTTTCCAGTTGGCAAAATAATTTGGGTTTATCCAGTCTATTGTAGTTTTAAGCACAGATGCTTTTATATATGTTTCTATTTCCGGGAAGTTCAATCCTCCTTGTTTCTAGGGTCTAATGTGATGTGTTAGAGCTATCCTATTCTTTTTGGGATACCATAGAAATTTTATTAAACATGAGTTTATTTCTTTAAGAATGCATCTTTCAGAAATTATCTGTATTGCTAATGCTACATATAGTATTTTTGGCAATAAGACCATTTTTATTAATTGTAATCTGACTTCAAAAGTTAATATAATTTTGTTCCACTTTTCTATATATATTTTTATTGTTTCAATAATGTTTTTATAATTTATTAATATTGTTTCATTTATATTTTTGCATAATACTATTCCTAAATAATTTAATGTAAGTTCTTGTTTTCCTATGATGACTTTATCTGTAACTTGTAGTTCTTTTTTCTTATTTAAAAATATAAATTTTTATTTTGATCTATTAAAGTGTAGACCTGAAATCTTATAAAATGTCTCAATTACTTCTTCTAGCTCTCCTAATGACTCTCTGGAGTTTGATAGGGTTAATAAAATATCATCAGCAAAAAGCATTATTTTAGATATGTACTGGTCATAGACTTCTATTCCTTTTATTCTTGGATTATTGAGTATTATCTCTGCAAGTATTTCTATAGCCAAAACAAATACAATAGGAGAAAGGGGGCATCCTTGTTTAGTACCTTTCATTATATGGATAGATTCTGAGGTGAAAGTACCTAATTTAATGTAGGCTAAGTTATTAATATATATGTTTTTTTAGTAATAAGATGAAGGGAGGAGGAAATTCAAATAATGCTAAAGTTTAAATAGATATTCCCAGTTGAGGGAATCAAAGACTTTTTCAATGTCTAATCTGATTACAAGTGTTTCTCTATCTTCTTTATTAACGTAATCTATAAGAGCAAGTATCCTTTTAATATTATCATGTGTGTGCCTGTTATATAAAAATCCAGTTTGATCATTATTAATTGTCTTTGAAAGTGGGATTTTCATTCTGTTAGCTAGGATCAACATGAATATTTTGTAATCATTATTCAGTAATGATATAGGTCTGTACTAGGTGCAAAGGTCTGATGGTTTATTATCTTTTAGAATTGGTGTTATGAGAGAATATTTCCATGAGGGTGGTATTTTTGCTTTTGACTGGACTTCTAGCAAAGTTTTATGAAAAAGAGAGATTACTGTTGAAGGGAAGAGTTTGTAAATTTCCATCATTATACCATCTATCCCTGAAGCTTTGTTAGATTTACTTTCTTTTATCTTGTCAACAATTTATTTGTAAGATATAGGTTTTTGTATGTCTAGTTTTAAGTTTTCTGGAATTTTTTTTATATCAATAAGGTGTGTATCTAAGTTTATTTGGTGGGTATCTAAATCTTCTTTTTAAAGTGTTCCATATAATGGAACTGAAATGCTTCAAGTATGTCTCCTATATCTGATACTTTTTCCCTTTCTTTTCATGATATATATTACTAATGCTATTTGCTTTAGATTGTATTTTAATTCTTGTAGATAATTTATGTAGATATCTGGGGAGGTGGCTAATGAGTTTATTTTTAATTTTTCCAAGGCTAGACAAGTTTTAATTCCTCTATTTCTTTTTTGACTTCTGGACAATTCTGATTTTTTTTTTTAGATTTTGCTGTCAAGAGTCTGGTTTGCAAGTCTAATGATTCAGATTCCCACTCTCTAACTTTGTTATTGTACCAGCTAAGGGTTTTACCAAATAAATGCACTTTTAATGAGTCCCAAACCATGATTCTACTGATTTCTGTTGTATTATTAATTTCAAGAAATAATTGTAGTTCTGACAACATCCAGGGTCTGAATTCTTTAATTTTCATGATATGTGATGGAATTCTAGTTGAGAGGATTAAAGGTTTAAACTCTATTTGGAGCTTCATTATCAGAGAGTCTTGATCTGAGAAGGGGCATGGAACTATTGAGAAGTTGAGGATTTTTGTTTGTAAATCTTGAACTACAAATAATTTGTCTATTCTGGTTTGTGTTCCAAATCTATGGTCTTTATGTGAAAATAATAAGGATTTATCATCTTTTACTTTAAAAGTGTCTATTAAATGAAATGACTCAATCCATCTTTTTAAGGATTTTGAAATAGTTGCTATGTGAAAATACTTCTTGGTGGTTTCAGAAGCTTCTAAGGTAAAATTAAAGCCTCCTCCCAGTATAAGATTTCCTTTATAATTGTTGGAAATAAAATCTAGGTGTTTTTTAACCATTCCTGCTCCAATTCCCGGGAACCAATATAGATTAGCTAAGGTCCATATTCTGTTATTACATTTAATTATAACAAATGCTAGTAGACCTTCTTTGTCTTCATATTTATAAATAACTTTTGGAGTGATTATGTTTTTCTTCCAGATAATTGATACTCCTTTTGTCTTTGTTCTATAGGAGGATTGAGCTAAGACTGTATAGTCATTAGGGTTCCAAATAAAGCTATATTTAGTCTTAAAATGCATTTCCGTTAGAAATACTACTTGTGCCTTATTTATATTTAAATATTTTAGTAAGTCTGCTCTTTTATTTGCATTATTTAAGCCATTAGCATTTAATGATAAGAATGTTAAATCCATTTCAAGTTATTGTTGGAAGAAACATTTTGCTTCTTTTTTTATTTTGATTATAGTAGTTATACCATATTCTCTCATAACATTGAATGCTATTTTTATGTGTGTAAACTTGGGAGTGTAATTTAATGTTCTTTCTTCTTTAAATACAAGTAGGGTAAAATTCTGGTCAGGCTTTAAAAAAGTACTTCTATAAAACATTAATTCTAAAGTATCAAATACAAGTAAATATAAATTTCCCATTAAACATGAAATGAAAGTCATTCCTAATCCAATAGCTAAAGATAGATCTATTGGATTATCACTCATACCTTTAACCAACAATATCAACTGAGCTCCATATGTTAAATTATTATATGGAGAATTTTCTTAAAAGAGATATGAAATTCTATATTATTCTATTATTGTTCTATAGTATTTTATATATCAGGATGGAATGTTAGTAGTGTAAACAATTATGTTGACTTAAAAAATATCCAATATTTAGTTAACGTTAAGAAACATGTCAGATATGTTATTTTGGATAAATTAAATGTAACAGAGGAGCATACACTAAATAAGCCAACAATAAATAGATTATTACTAAAATAATTTGACTAAAAGGATTCTGCAGGAGACAATGAGTGATTACCAATGAAATATGAATTTACTGTAGGTGTACTGCCTTCCTTTACTTTCCCACTCTTCATCTCACCAACTTCAACTTACACTTATGAAAAGACATGGCTTATCGGTGGTATCCTGACTCTGAGTAGAGATGCCCTACATTCTAGTGTGCAGTGCTTTTACATATTTATAGATTTGCAAAGCAGAGTCTAAGAATGAACTATGATCACCCTGACAATTCCCATCCTGCATAGGGCACCTCCTGCTTCCAGAATGGGTAATCACATCAGGTCTAGAATGAATGTGAAGGCACCTATATGGTAATCAAGACTTACTTTAGGTAAGTATTAATCAAATAGTATTTTGAGCATCTTAGAGAGTTCTCGGGGCAGTTAGAATACTCTTAAGCCTTTTCTCCCTTGACCAAAAACAAAGATTTCCCTTCCCTTTCTTCCCATTGTTTTAAATCAGTACTAATACAAGAAATTCAGCAAACATAGATAAACAGAGATAACATTCAGTAGTCTGTCTTGTACATGACTCACAATCCATTAAACAAGTCAGTGACTAACATCACTTTAGTAAACATTATAAAGACAAATTAGAAATAATTTCCTAGCTCTTTAAATTATCTGATAAAGCAGAAAGTTAACAATAAGCTATTTTAACTAGAAGTATTAAGCATTTCAATTTTAATTGCATGTATACATTTTTACTTATATTGTAGTGTCAATAGCTGTCTTTGGAATCTGTACAATACTTCACTTCTTCAAATCATTCCATTTTCAATTCAGGTTTTGTTTTGTCAAAACAACAACAATATTTCAAGGGCACAATTAATATTTAGACTGATGTTTCAAATAAATAACTTGTCAGTTGCCAATTGAGTTAGTTTAGAATGTATGGTTAGTGCAAATATAGCATGTTGCAAAAATAATATGTATTTTTTCATGTGCTCTAGAGACTGTCATATGCAAGTGACATATATAATGTAGCATATATAGAGCAGATAGCTTATGGATTCAGGTTGTTAAAGTGAATTATGCTTATTAATCAGGCAGTTTCATTTAAATTCACAAGTAATTTGGGGACATTTCAGTTGAGTTTCCAGGAATGTGTAGTCCAATGCGAATAATTGAGTTCACTTTTCCTCATAAACATATGTCACAATTCATTAAACAAAGCATAATCTAACATCTGTCTAATAATCATTATAAAGACAAATAATAGTAATTTCCTAGCTTTTCAAACTTTCTGATATCGCAAAATATTGACAGTAAGCTATTTTAACTGGAAGACTAAAATATTTCAATACTTCCTTGTGAATACATATTTTTACTTTTACTGTAGTGTCAAGAAATGTCTTTGAAATCTATGTATTACTTCATTTCTTTCAAGTCATTCATTTTACAGTTCAGATTATATTTTGTCAAAATGTCAATAGCAATTCAAGGGCACATTTAATATTTAAACTGATATTTTAAATGAATAGCTATCAGTTACCAATTGAGTTTGTACAGAGTGTAAGGTAACTGTAAAGATAACATGTAGCAAAAAGTAATATGTATCTTTTCATGTGCACTAGAGACTGACATTTTCAAGTAACATATAAAATGTAACTTTTACAATGCAGACAACTTGTGAAATCAACATGTTAAACTGAGTTGTTGTTTGGCTTTTCCAGGTTAGGTGTCACCACATAGGAACTCCAGTCCGCTAATGATTGGCAGCAGATTTTTTATGGTGCTGAGTTGCCAGCCCAACGCCCAACCTTCAGCAAAGGCATGCCCATTCACGCATGTCTTTCAGAGGCCACTCAACCACTGGGAGGACATACAGACTCCACACAGAAGACACTCCAGCTGTGAATCGAACAGGAGAACCTCTTGCTGTGAGGCAACAACTCTACCACTGTACCACCATGGCTAGCATGTTAAACTGAGTAATACTTTTTAATCAAGCAGCTACATTTAAGTGCACACATAGTTTGGGAACATTTCATTGTGTTTCCAGGAATATGTAATCCTATGAGGATAAATCATGAAATATTTACAAATAGTCCTATTATGTATTTATTTTACCTTGCTTAGGTTGTTTTTCATTTTAATAACTAAACAACATTACTTTTTCTTATTATTTGTTATCTGTGAGGCTAAATGCACCTCACAGGTTCACAATGACCTTAGAAACTGCAGCAGTTGTTTACTGTTGCTATGGCAATGCAAATAGAATGTGAAAAAAGCTTCACTTCTCTTAACCAACAGTACATTTTTCCCTCCTTTTTTATGTATATATATTTGTTAATACTAAAATGAAATAATTCAAAGGACATATGTACATGAATGGAACATTTCAGAGTTAATCATGAACATGTCCCCAATCCCAATAAGCATAACAGTGACTATCATTAATCTAATAAATATTGTAATAACAATTAATTAAGTTCACTATAACAATTAGTCTGCCTTAAAACTAGATTATTTTAGACTATTATTTATCTATGTATAGATAGTGAGTTATTAAATATATACAGACTATATTAGTATAGTAAACAGGAGAGAATTTTGAGAGGGAGACGCAGTTAAAATAAATAATGAAAAAAGAGAGAAGAGAGAGTGAAAGAAAAGAGAAAATTAAGAGAAAATACACATATACTATGTATGTTGATTTACAGTATAAATATTTTATGTGCTATATGACCCTCCTTCTGTGAAAGAAAAGTACCCTGTTTTACATACCTGAAGTAATGTGAAAACTCTCATGTGTCATCTATTTTCAAAAATATATAAATAAAGATTCCAGTAGTTAGTTACCTTTGTTTTAAAATTTCAAGCAGTAAAATTGGTCCTTTAAAGTAATGTTAAAACAATTCATATCATAGTAGATGCTTTGAGAGATTTGGCTGTAACAGTATCAGTATTTTGCTTCTTCTTTTTGACGTCTGTCCAGACATTTGTTTCTTTTGTTCTCTTGAGAGAAGGTGACATCCAATCCATATCTTCTGGTAAAGTAATCACATTATTAGTTTTAATAAATGAAGAGGCTTCCTCTAAGTCAATAAAAGTCCTCATCTTGTTGGCATAAAGTATTCTTACCTTAGCTGGATATGCAAGTTGTGCCTTGATGTTATTTTGTTTCAGAAACTTTATCATTGGCAACACTTTTTTCCTTTGTTTCATTATTCTAGATGAATAGTCTTTATCAAATCTTATCAGGCTCTGTTTATATTTTAGAGGTGCCTTCCTCCAAGCAGATCTTAAAATCAGTTCCTTGTCCAAGTATGAAAGAAATGTGATAATTATTGACTTAGGAGAGTTTGAGTTAGTGGCAGGTTTCCCCAGAGCTCTGTGTACCCTTTCAATTCCAAAGGAAAGTCCTTCTTTTAAATTTAAAAAGTCAGGGATCCAGCTTGATAAAAAGGAAATAATATTCTCACCTTCTGTGTTTTCAGGTAATCCGAAAATCCTGATGTTATTTCTCCTTTTCCTATTTTCCAAGTCATCTACTTTATTAACCAACCAAGTGTTTTGTTTAAGAAGCAGTTCTTCTGTGTTTCCTCTTCCTTAAGTCTGCTTTCTAAGTCATTTAGAGAAACCTTTATTCCTGTTATCCTTGTCTGGTGTTGTAGCATTTCCTTGATGGTGTCAGCCTGTTTTTGACTGCTTGTTTTAAGATTTTCTAGGTTCTCTTTAAAATCATCCATCTTCAAAGACAACTCCTGCAGGGTAGATGCCATCTGTTGTAGTTCCTTCCTTAAGGCAGCATCCTGGTGAGAATTCCTTGAGTTGCTCATTTTAACAAGTGAATATATCTCCAAGCTTTTTGACGAAAGTATTTGTAAAACTTCACCAAAGTTTCTAATTATGTAAATTAGTCCTTTATCTATAATAGTTTATACTTTGAAGAAAAAAAGAACATTTTTTCCTGTCTTATTTAACTAGTTATATGGAGCTCTAAAATACTACTGCTTTCAGTTAGCCATTCAGGCTCTGTCCCCTTTGTTCAGATTTTTGATGTTTGCAGGTTGAAAGGTATGGGCATTAGGCACTTCAATATTCTAATGGTTATGCATCCCATATGCAGGTGTGTGTGGTGTTACAAATATGGGAGTATAGTGTAACATATGTAATAACCTTGTGTAAAGCACTTCTGACTTAACACAGCTATTGTATAGACAGATAAGAACAGATGCAAACACCACACTATAATACAATGTATTCCCTAGAGCTGTGTATTGCCGGTATCTGCCACAGGACACAGTAATGGGTATTGTCACAAACAAATGACAATAATGTGTGAATTACGAAAAGATCCCTGATAATGATTGTCATATCAACATGTCAGACTGATTGCAATTAAATGAGTATGCTCGTGCACACAGTTGTGATAAGTGCTATGTCAATGTTCCATGGTCAAGGAAGGCTTTTCTGTATGTCTGTACACACACCACCCAAGAACTGGAGCACACTTGTGTACATCACAGTGCTCAATGCATGAACCAAAGTAGCACTGTCACTATGACATCGACAGAACAAATGTTTACTGCCATGAAATCCAAAGCTATGTTCACATGTTTGTACAACATATCAAGGGATAAGAATGATGTGATGTAGTGGATGTTGTGTGATTTCTGTATGTTCACATAATATGAATCCCTGATAGAACTGAGCATCAAGCTGTACAAGACATCCAAATTAGGTG
Organism: Protopterus annectens; assembly: GCF_019279795.1. NCBI lineage: Eukaryota > Metazoa > Chordata > Ceratodontiformes > Protopteridae > Protopterus > Protopterus annectens. Next base: position 619,873,192 of record NC_056746.1, on the reverse strand, counting down.
TCTGGCAATTTCGGTGTCATAATATAGACCCCTCATACCTACTTCCTTCCAAGTTTATTGTATAGCTCTCAAATCCTTACAAATATCAACTCCTCTCTCTTCACTCTTCACCAAGCTTGAATCAACCTATAAAAAAGTAGCCAGATTCACAACACACCAAACATATAAATTATATCACTGTCTCGCACTAAAAACGCCAAAACTGGTTAGAATTACCCCACCAGCTCCTCCTCAAAGCTTCAAATCATTCATTCCATTCTATATCAACCTTCCTACTGCCCCAGCTTATCTACTATTATCGCCCATTATTTTCCCACTAGATCTCAGCTCAGGCCAAGATCTTCTACAGATCTACAAACCTAGGACCTAAATAGGATATAACCTCTATAACTATCATCCCACCATTTCTTGGAACAAGCTGCTTACTGAAATTAGATCCCTCAATCAACTTAAACAATTCAAAGCTGCCACCAAGGAATACCTGAAAAGTTACTGGTCCTGCCACTGTACTGACCCCATTTAATATTCACTACTACCCCTAAGACACCTTCCTACCTACCCTTTATTGTTGTTTTTCTCTACTGACCTCTTCCTTTCTTTACCTCAGTGCTCTTCCTAGCTATCATTAGCTCACTCATTCCTGGTGTCTCTACCAAAGAACTGTTACCTCCTTACATTAATATCAATAATTCACATCGCTCATCTCTCTCCCTCAGCAACACCTAAATGTTACTATGTTTCTTCCACACCTGACTCAATTGATAAGATGGTATCTTCTCTGTCATATACTGTTTTTATTGCTTCTTTATCACATTGTTATCAACACTCTTACATACTGTTATAGATTGCTTCCTTATTATACTTTTTATTTACTTTTATTGCAAAAATGTTTTTCCTGTATAACTTTAACTACCTATGCATAGTCTTTATTGTAATGTTTGTGGAGCTTTTCTCCCTGGGCCTCCACTGAAAAAGGGCTATTCAGCTCAGTTGGACTATCCCGGTCAACAAATGTAAAATAAGATAAAATAAAATAAATAACAATATGTCCATTATTCACATTTGTCACAGTGGAACTATTATCACAGCTGTTGAACTCCATCTATGTGAAGCCATTCAATCAGCTGTACTTTATTTCTCTATTATTTTTATCTACTAAAATTGATGGGAGAAGCCTCTGCCACTCTATATGTACAAAGTATAATTGGGGTAATATTTATTCTGCAGAACAGTTAAGGACACAAATGCTTACAGTCTCTCAATGGTGGTTTGGAACACTTGCCTAAGCACTGAGAAAATCAGCTCTATAGTGGGATCAATGAATGTGCCACAGTATAAGTGCATCGACAGTTGTCATACGTGTGGTTATGTGAAAGCATTACATCATGTGTATGAATCAAGGAGTTTGTGTCCCTGTAATTACTTAGAAAGAATCTTGGTGTATGTCAGACAACATTGCCTGTTGCTATGTATACCCAAACATACTTGTTGTCTCCTGCTGTTGTCACTATGATGGTTGAATGACAATTATGTACAATGAGGATATAATCCCATATTGAAACACATGCCTTACTTAGTCAACAACATACATTACATTGCATCATGTCCTCAGTCCTGAGGAGGTATCTCACTACAACTGTGATGGAATGACCATGTATTCAAATGACAGCATCAGTCTTCAATATAGCCTTTCAAAGGAAATGGAGAATAAACTCTTGTAACAGGAAACAACATCTACGCTTGAAAATAGCACATGTGGGTGACAACACTGTTAAAAACATGCACACTGAGTGTAAGCAGTGATGACGGGATTTGAACTATATAGCTAACATCAAAGGTTTGCTGAAGCACAAGCGCAACTACAGATTTATTTGAAAACTGTGACACTGCACATTTCAATGGATTATATCACCATTGTGTATTACCTTCATGTTTCTGCTAAAAAGTGGTTGCACATCACATTCCCACTGCATAGATATACCTCATATATGTATTTGCAGCCTGTTTTGAACAGTAAAATGAAAAAAAACTCACACTCACAGACAATGACATTCCTGCATTTGATCTTCCTATGTACTGAAACAATCTACACACAACTGTATTATATGCACATGCCACAAAAGAAGTCTGATTACATTTGAGCCACACTATGTCTTTGAAAGGATGACATCAGCTGTGTCATGTAAAGGACATTTGCATGCAAAAATTACTTCTAAGCCATGTGGAATTCTAAATGCTGACAATACTATGAGGTATAACACACTCCTGCATCCAGTTACACACACAAACACGTGCGCGTGCACACACACACACACACACACACACACACACACACACACACACACACACACACACACACACACACACATGCACACAGTTAGGAGAGTCTCACTGCTGTATTTGAACTCCCTACTTGTCGTCTGACACAATCTACAAACAAGTGCATTATACACACTCTTTGCAGGAAAACTCTAATTGCATGTGAGCCACACTGCACCTTTGAAAGGATGACATCAGTTTTGTCACGCAAAAATGCCTGTGCAAAAATGACTTCTACAACTATGTGGAATTATAAATATTGTCAGTACTAACAGGTGTAAGATTCTCCTTCATCCATTTACATTTACACACACACACACACACACACACACACACACACACACACACACACACACACACACACACACACACACACACACACACACACACACACACACAAGTGTCTCACTACTGTATTTGAATTCCCTACCTATCAACTGACACAGTCTACACTGAAATATATTATATGTACACGCCACAAGAGAGGGTTGACTTTAGTGGTTTGAGAGTGCATTATTGAAATGATGACCTCATGAAGAGTGTTGCAGACAGTATGCATTTATGGACAGAGTGAAAAGGGGACATGGGAGTCAAATGAGCACAGCCCTCAAATTAATCCTCCATTGATGCAATGAACCCACCTTCACACACACAATTGGATTGCTGTGAGAGTAGAACCCTCTACCTCTTTAGTTATATGATCTAGAGGATACAGTACTTAAAGTAAATGCCATCACAGAAGTTTGATTGTGATAGTGTGAGAGTACACTTTACAGAGGATGACATTGGTGTTGAGTGCTGAAAAGGTGATGTTGGATGTATGGTCTGACATTGATGTGGACTCATCCTGCAGTGTAAAATTAATCCCAGGCTACTACCTTACTGAGGTCAGCAGTAGTTAAGTCATATTTACACAACTTCAGTGCAGTGAGAATAGAACCCCCTACCTATCTAGGTATGAAATTGAGAGGACACAGTCCTTAAAACAAGCACCACTGTAATAGTCTGACTTTTGCAGTGTGAAACTGTACTTTATACAGGAGTTAGTGTGGTGTTGTAGAGAAGATGATGTTGAGAGAAGTGTCTGACAATGATGTGGACTCATCCTGCAGAGAAAATTTAATTCCAGATAAATACATTATTGAGACCAGCAGTAGTTAAGGTTATATTTACACAGCTCCATGCACACACCCAAGTTGAATGCTGTGAGATTCAAAATTTCTGCCTATTAATTAGCTTAAAGATGTTATCATTTTCTCTATGCCCCACCAATGAAATCATACTTCACACATGTCAAAATCACATCTTTGAATGGGAAAGTAATAACCTATAAAGCCAATAAAAGATGTAGGTTTTATTCTTCAGTAAAGTAATTGCGGACTGAAAATGCCATAACATTACATATACGTCCATCAGCATGATGAATAGTCAACAGTGCAAATGATGAGACAGAAGGAGTGAGGATAGCGACAGATATACAGACACATGTGAAAGGGTGGTGTTATGGGTCATTAATGCACATCTTTATGGTGTGTCCCCAGTATTCATAAGTCATGTTCTGCATCAGTAAGTGATGGCTTTGGGGATGAAGAAGCTGTAGGTATAGGACAGGTGAAACCTGATGAAGACATGAATAAGGGTGGTTTACTAAATCTTCTTTATGGCCATGGATGTATTGACAAATGCTTAACTGGATAAAAAGTAAGATGTGTCAAGAAACATATCACAGAAGTACATCAGAGTAAGAAATGCTTTGGCATACATCTGAAATTGAATTGTTGATGCTTTGATCAACAATGAATCTTCAGACAACTGATTTATGAAAGCACTCCAGAGAGGATATTGCACTTGGTCATATCCAATAGCCAAAGAACTGCTAGAGTAACTCTTGACAATGATTTCCTTTAGTCTGCCTTTACTCCATATTCTGATAGCACAGCATGTTTAAGCACTTTTGCATGAGGAGAACCGGACTATGGCAGGTGATGAGAATTAATCTGCATTGGTGCATGAGGCCAACGTCCATACAAATGGTGAGAGAAAAAAGTGAAGGCTTTCTTCTGGGCCACTTCTGGCCATGTGTGTTATGTATGATTATATGTTTTGACCAGATTATATGTGTGAAATAGTGACTAAGAGGAAAGTGGTGGGGGGAGGACAAGCAGAGGAGAGGACACAGGGGGAAGAATAGAGGAATTTGCAGGAATGTGGTGTGAGAACTATAGCTAGTCACTCATTCACAACATAAACATAGAAGTAAAGTACCAGTTTGCTGAATTTGAATTGTCACCACACCAAGGGTAGGTGAAAAGAATAGAATAATGTTGTGCAGCCAATTGTACCAAATCAAGTTTGTCAAGAATACACACAGGTGAAGTGGAAGCTATGTATGGGTTGTTGTGAAGAGAGCTTGTCCACCAGATATGGCTCACATTCAGGCAGCACCCCCACTTTGAACCAGGGATGTAGAAGTGACAGTGTGACTCCTGGCAGAGACAGTTAGCATGGTCAGGAACTGACAACTCTACCATGCACGGCTCACACCTGTTCAACATGGAAGGACATAGTGACAGCACAAAGGTTGATTGTGTTCATGAAGTCACCCACACATTTCACAAAAACTGCCCATACCAAACCTCACACATGCAAGGTATGAAAATCTTAATGTTGATTGGGCTATATCTCCTGTTAGTGGCCCTGAGATATTTCATACTTTAATGACTGTTCTGTTATTTTAATGAATGTTCTGTATTTCTTACACACACACACACACACACACACACACACACACACACACACACACACACACACACACACACACACACACTCACTACTTTGGCTTCAGTCTTGGCCTACTACCCTCTTCCTCCATGTAAATAATGATGACTGTGCCATACTCTTTGTTCATTTGGGCTTGACTTTTGGTTGCATATGTATGATGCACAGAGTGGATAAGTAAGAGAATGACAATATGCAAGTAGTTTATTTTCTTACACATTTGCTCTTATAATACAGGTTCCACACTTACCTTGAATTTATTGCAGTTATGAGATGTGTGCTTTGAGGCTGTCTCTATCTGATGCTAGCCATATACAGGCATTACATGGCTAACTAAAGTTTATGGACAATGAATAAAATCAATTTTAATATTTACATGTAGTTAGGTTGTTACATGCATTTTTTCACTGGTGTGTCTGTGCTATCATTTGCCTTTTAGTTGCTGAGTTTGTGTCCTAACGTTTGAGTCTTAGGTGATGAGTGTGTGTGCTATCTTTAGTCTCTTAGCCAGAGCAAGGGCATATTGTGCATGCCTACATCTACTGGCTACCTCTCCGGCTGGAGGGTCTCTCTAAGTATCCTCATCTGTATGTGCTGGAGGTGCTTGCCCTGCCTGTGGTCTAGGAATGTGTGGCCCTGGCCCTTGCTGTCCCTGCTGCAGATGATATTATGCAGCATGGCACAGACTATGAGAATTTCTACACAGGTGCCTGGGTCTTACTGCAGGGCACCCCTGATATATCTAGACAGCAGAACCATGGCTTTAGCATGCCAAACACACACTCTATGATGTTTCTAGTTTTGAGCATAGGCACTGAAACTTCGAACCTTTTGAATGGAGATTGTGATACAGAGTGGAACAGGAAATTTACCCTTGTCCGCAATGTAGTGTGATCTCAGAGCTGGTATATATAATTAGCATGGGGTGTGGAGTGCACAGGTGGGCTTGCCCTCTTGCAAAAACATCAAAAATATATTTTTTGTTTTTTTATATATATATAGAGGATACTAAGCATTTTTTTTGCAGGACCTACATGCTTTTGTAGAGGAAAATGGGGATAGAGATGTGGATTGTTGGTTACCATGGATGTTGCATCCTTATTTACTTGCATACCGAATTATGATGGCATACAGATGGTTAAAAAGGTTCTATTGAATAAGAGCATGTTTGATTCTAGACATATAGATTTCTTATGCCTACTGATAGAAATGGTGTTGGAGAACAATGCATTCACCTTTGATGAGAAGTACTACCTGCAGACCTCTGGTGTAGCTATGGGCACTTCATGTGCCAATAGCTACATCAGTCTGGTCATGTGAAGTTGGGAGAATGATGTGATATACAACTATGATTAATACACATCATATGTGCCCTTCTATAGATGATTTGTAGATTACCTGTTTTTTTTGTGGACAGGTGATTTATTATATCTACACCGATTTGTTGAAGGCATGAATACAAGCAGCAGATTTTTGAAATTTACATTCAAATACTCAGAGGTGAAAATAGAGTTCCTGGATATTTTGTTAGTTAAGAGTACAAATAATAGCACTGAGACTAAACTTTTCAGAAAGGAATGCTATAGACCTACGTATGTGTATCGTAACAGTATGCACTCTGATCATGTTTTTCGTAATGTCTTGAAAGGACAAAATCTGAGGATAAGTCGCCTACATAGTAATGATCGACATTTTGAAGTAGGACTAGATCAGATATATGCTGACGTTACGCCTTGAGGGTACCATGATGATGAGTTACAGTATGCTCAACAAAACACTAGGAAGTGTAAGCAAACTAGAGGCAAACCTTATTTTTTCCAACTTCTAACATCACAACCTGTGGATAACAAGGCCAGGGATTTAGTTCCATTTCTTAGCCTTGCATTTTCACGTGATGAGAAGAACATCAAGGAGATTATACTTAAACAATGGCCCATCCTAGGAACCAATACAAAAATTTCCAGGGTGGTGGGTGATAGACCTAAATTTGGTTATAAAAATAAATCATCTATATGACATAAACTGTGTTTTTCCAATGCAATTATGTTATGAATTCTGAGAATGTAGCACCACATACGACCAAGTGTAATAATTACTCTTTTTGCAACTATATTGATGAATCAGGGAGATACATACATCCTATGATAAGCCTTTTACACATCTTCCAACGGCAGACTGTAACACTAAAGATTTAGTTTACTTAGCACATTGTAAAGCCTGCAAAAGCTTCTATGTTGGCAAGACTAACAGACGTTTGAGGGAGAGGATACAAGATAAGTTATACTGTGCACGGAGGGGTCTGAATTACAGTGCAGTAGCGAAGTATATGAACACATTTGGTGATGGACATGATTTCAGATTTTTGGTGTTAGAGGTTTTAAACCTAGATGTTAGAATGGGTGATTTGGTCAACAAAACATGCCAAGCAAAGATTAAGTGGATCTTTAGACTAAATGAACATGTTTCAATACAACCAGCATTGAGAGATAGACCCCTAAATAAGAGATAACTTCTTTCCATCTAGTCTTTGGTGTCTTAGACCATATGATCTGTTGTGTTTAGCTATAAATTTGCTGCATTTGAATGTTAACCCTAATATATAGTGAATTTTATTATGATATGAGTCTCGACATTATTTAGTTATTATACATTATGCTATATACATTGTTTCTACTGATATTTGAATAACATTTCGTCTCTAGAGACATGAGAGATATATACATATATACAGAGATAGTTTTTAGTCATTTCATTTACAGTTTTATGTCATACATGTTTTAAATATTATATAATATAATTATTATTATTTTTAACACTATAAACATTACAGTTTTTACATATACTAAGTTTTATATGTTTTGTATATGGTTGGTCTGCATACATATGCATTTGTGTTTTTAACTTGTTCTTACCTTGGCTTAAAGCATATTATTTCCAGGTTGACTTTAAGAAGTGCTGGTGATTAATTACTAGTTCTAAGTACCTAGCAACCTGAAAATGCCTTTTTCACTGATTGGATGCACTATTGAGTTTGTACTATAAGTAGCTAGTGCTTTATTCTGTTTTTTGATCTGAAGAAGCTATATGCGAAAGTGCTTATCTGTGTGTTTTTCTATACATTAAACTACGACTTGGATTTACCTCTGCCGTGTACCACTGGTTGTATTTTTCATTTTTACTTTTTGACTTTGTTTGCTTTTACACACCAATGGTTCTTTTTTTCCCCAACATTCTTTGTTTTTGTATATATATATATATATATATATATATATATATATATATATATATATATATATACATATATATATATATATATATATATATATATATATATATATATATACATTAATGTTTGAAGTTCTGAATCTTTAATCAAGGTATACGAAATAGCACACTATCATGTGCATACTCAATGCTCACAGAATGTCAGGGCTGTTGGTAAGCTTTTGAGCCCCCACAAGCCTTTCTGTGTTGGAGGAAAGCCTTCTAGCTTATCAGTGGAAGTAGTAAGCACTAAGTGGCCTGTCTACCACAGGAGGAGTTGTTTTTGGCCCAGAAATTGTAGTTTGTTGACCATTTGGGAAGTTTGTCCATCTCTTTCAACTTTCCGGTTTAAAAGACCACATCTGCGCTTGTTTCCCATCTTTCCTGTAACTAACCTACTGGGAAGCACTCGAAAGCCTTAAACTGATACAAGCCTTCTAGCTTAGAAGAGAGACTTTGGAGTGGTTAAGTATCAGTTTTCTGTATTTTCTTGCTGTACTTAACTATTTTCTGCCTAAATGCCAATTTTCCAGCATTTATTGTGATTTAAAAGCTTGTTTTTTTCACATATTGTACTTATTTGACTGCCTGCACTTTTTAAAAGTCAATTTGTTTAAGTAATTTGTTTAACTGTTGTAGGCTACACACTAAAATGCGATAGCCTTTTATGATTGTTTGCAGTCATTTAAAGCTGTTTTAAGTGTATTTTTTTACTGTTTTTGCCTTATCTTTAAAAAAAACAAAAAAAAAAAAAAATCCTTGTTTCCCACCTTTCTAAGCTAGTAGAGTCCAGTTTTCAGGCTAGTGCTGAATTCAGGGCTGTGTTACAAGTTTCCGAGTTGCCCATACCTTACTTGGATAGAAGGAAGTTTCTTTGTTCACCTGTGAGGGGAGCTTTGAGCAGCCTGTTTGTCAGTGGTGGAGTGGTTCCAGCCCAGAAGTTATTAGTTTATTGGCCATTTTGGGCTAATTTCTATCTCTTTCATTTCCCTGCTATAAAAAACACATTTGCACGGTTTTGCACTCTGGGCAGCACCAGTTAGCTGGGGTTAAATTTTTCCTGGCTCCACTAAGTCTGCCTTCAGTTTTTCCCTTGAAACTAGTCTAACTCTCAACCTAAGCACTCAAAAAGCATCCTACAGCCCAGCACTTGCTCAGACCTAATAGCAAGCACTAATATACCCTGACACTTGATTGCCCAGTAGGGCAAGGCTATTTATTCACCCTTCACCAACCAAGCGACTAAGCAGCTCACCCTGCTATACATGCATGACCAAAGGGCAATTTCAGCTGTACTCTCCAGTCCAGCTGGTGAATCTGGGTATCCTGAGGCAATCTTACAACTGCCTCATGTACACAGACAACCCTCTCCTCCTACCACAAAACACTAACATATGTGAGAGATGCAATTATACAGCCAAACTGGAGACTAAGCTCTCTCCACCCAAGACTGGAACAGATAGTCAAGAGGAGAAGGTTAGCACTTGCACCACACCTACAGCTGCACATACACCTAACTAAACCAGCACTGGTAAAAAATATACATAAATACATAAAACCATACTTGGAGGCTCTAAATAAGAACCTGCAAAAGCATCAGAGACCTGCAAAGTAGACACCCAAACAACCTGCACCTCCTGTCACAAACCAGAAAACACATAAAACACAAAATCAGTGTGCCGCACAATCACAGCCCTTAAGGCGAAATAACATACCTAACACACTAGCAATAGGTGACTCTATAGTCAGGCACACTGACGTCCCACTCACTATGCTAGACAAGGAGAAGGTTACTGTTAGCTGCCTGTCAGGAGACAGAATCCGCCATATAACACAAGCACTCAGGTCACTCCAGAACAAGTACAAATATGACTCTGTCATTGTTCATGTTGGTGTGAATGACCTGAGATGTACCTCCCTGGACTGCATGAAAAGAGACATGGAAGAGCTCTCTGATCATGTAGCCCAGGCAGGTATGACCCTGACCCTGAGTAGCATCCTGCCCTCACCAAGAAAGACACCTCTGTATAAAAAAATATATATATATCAATTTTAACAATTGGCTAAGCTTCTGGTGTCATTCAAAGGGCATCCAGTATCTGTCAGCCTGGGACGACATGCTCGACAAGCCACTTTGCTTCGAAAGAGACGGCTTGCACCTGTCACCCCTAGCCTTTGAAATACTGGCCAAGGCTCTTGCTGCCTGAATAGTGCCTTTTTAGGCAAGGCTCAAAAGTCAAACCCACCTCCATAAACAGCACAATTAACAAAAAACTGAGGGTTATGCACTCAATGCCAGGAGTTTAAATCTCAAAATGAATGTGCTCGAAGCACTCCTCAGTATGGAGAACGTTGACATCTGTGCAGTAACTGAAACCTGGTTCAGAGCTCCAGAGAGCACCCTAGCACTACCAGGCTACAACTCATGCCACATGTTTTGGCCACAGAACACAGACCGAAACACAAAAGGAGGAGGTGTATCCATATTCATCAAGGATACCTACACCTCCAGGTTAGTGGTGCAGCATGATACCTCTGAGATCATACATGTGCAGCTAACATCGGGCAAATCTACAATGAAAATTGTGGCCTGCTACAGATCACCCTCCATGACCCAGAAATACCACTCTGCCTTTCTGGAGACACTGGAAAACATGAAGGTCCTACTGAACACTCCTGATATCGGGTAATTTCAATTACCCTACCATTAACTGTGAAAACTACTCGAGTACAAACTCCCAGGCCCAGCACTTCCTGGAATTCATCAACTCAAATGCCCTGGATCAGTTGGTAAACTCCCCTACCAGAGGTGAAAACATATTGGACCTGGTCATCACCAATATGGGTGACAGGTGTTCCACACCGGAGGTCAACCCGTCACTGGTTAGATCAGACCATAAACTAATCACTCTGGATGTCCATATCCCACCACCACCCACAACTAAGGAAATCACTGTAAAAACATTTTTAAAGCAAACTTCAACTTACTTAAGACAGAGGCGGTAAGTTTCACAGCCCCCCAAGCTAAAGGATAACGCTGCCCAAGATGCAGAAACCTTTACAAATGCACTCTATGAGCACCTACAAAGTTGCATGGATCATGCCATCCCTAGAAAAACCAAGACTCACTCCTCTAAGAGAAGGAAACCAGTCTGGTGAACCCCTGCCAAAAACAGGCTATACAATAGAAGGAGGAAACTACTTCAGAAAAAAGCAAATCCCAAGAAGGAAGGACATCCCTGATCAGTATCTGTAAGAAACTAAGGTCCCTCATAAAATCAACCAAGGCTATCTTTCAAAAGAAAAATAGCCAAGGATTCAAAAGATAACCACAAAGTCTTCTTTAGCTATGTTAATTATCTAAGTGGCAACTCGCAGATATGCACTGAGCTAGTGCAAAATAGCACAGAATATAGTGAACCTACTGATATTGCCAACATCCTGGCAGATAGAGTCAGTGCAAACGTCACTCCCTCTCACCCTCAAAAGAGCCCACAACAATACCAGAAAAGTATAGTGTCCTGGAAATCACAGACGCACAGGTGAAAACAGCCCTTTCAAAAGCCAAAAACACAGAGTCAATGGGGCCAGATGGTCTCCCAGGCTGCGTCTTGCACGAACTACAGAACGAACTAACCCCCCACCTAAACACTCTGTTCAGCCTCAGCCTCTCCACAGGCTATGTGCCCATAGAATGGTGCACAACAATGGTTATTTCGCTCCACAAAGGAGGGGACACAACTGACCCCAGTAACTATTGCCCCATAAGCCTGACTATCCTGGTCTGCAAGGCTATGGAGTGCATCATCATGGAACTCATTAACAAAGACATTGGGAACCTCCAAACACTTGACCCAACCCAGTTTGGCTTTGTTAAGGGCATATCATGCCTACTAAACCTGGTTGACTTCTTCGAGACAGTCACCAAGGCCATAGACGATGGAAAGGTGGTTCACACAGCCTACCTTGACCTTGCCAAGGCTTTCAACACCATTCCCCACTCGGGTATTACAGAAAAACTCACCAGCCTGAACATAAACCCCTACTTCACTAGATGGGATGCCAACTGGCTTACAGACAGAACTCACACAGTAAGAATAAGCAAGCTCCAGATCCGACTCTAAACCAGTCACAAGTAGTGTCCCTCAAGGCTCAGTCCTGGGACCCCTACTGTTCAGCATATACTTCTCAGACGTACAGCAAACACAGGAGGACTATGGCTAACCAAGTTTGCTGATGACTGCATACTGGGAGCCATAACTGACTCTCCGGCTGACACAGACATCCTCCAAAAGGGCCTTACTGAGACAGACACCTGGTGTCAAAGTCATGGCCTCAAGCTAAATGCCAAAAAAGCATAGTCATCCCATTTGGGAAAAACAAAACACCACACAAATTACCACATAGGTGGCAGCCCCTTAATACAGAAGAGGTAATAAGAGATCTGGGGACCCAGGTAGATAGTAATCTCTCCTTTGACAATCATGTTGCCAAAGTAGTTAGGAAATCCTTCTATGTGGCCCATCTAATTACTAAAGGGTTCGCATCTAGAAATAAAGGGGTTATATTGCCCCTCTACTCATCACTCATCAGACCCATCATAGAGTTCAATGCCTCATTTGGGATGTACCTCACAAGACACTTCTAACAGCTGGAAAGACCACAAAAGTACCTCACCAAGAGGATTACTAGCCTCAAACATACGTCGTATGCAGTCCGACTGAAAAAACTCTGGCTGTACTCAGTGGCATATCGCTTACTCAGATGTGATCTCTGCCTGACTTACAAAGCCATGTCCAACTCAGAATTGATGGACATGCTCCACCTAAAGAAATCCAAGCCACTGCGAGCCACGTGCTCTAGTGAGCTAAACCTCACCACAACAATAAATAGAACATGCTGGAGGGATAGATTCCTGTCACAGAGGTGAATTAGCTTTGGAACAAAATTCCTAACTACATTAGGCAGAGCCCCTCACTAACATTCTTCAAGAGAAACCTTGACGAGTGGATGGTTAACAGAAAATACACCCCTGGGATCACTTCATTGGCTCTGCTTGACAGAGGCTCAGTTAATTAATCAATGGGGTGGCGAAAACTGACACACTCTGGCTAGGCTTATAAATGCCCTCAGGCAGATAGCCTAGTACCTACCTATGAACCTATATGGTCTCAGCCATATGAATTTCAAAGTTTCGGAACTTTGATAATCTGACATAGATTGAAATGGTTACAACATCTTAGATAGTTAACAAGCAAGAAATTCAGCTGCTTATACTTGCATTAATATACTGTGCTGTTTGGCAGCTGTACACAACTTGTAGAACTGTTTAATGAATACAAAATAGCACACTATCATGTGTGTGCCCCAACGCTCACACAACGGCAGCACTGAAATTAGCAGTTTATAAATCTGGCCATTTGTCTTCTGTGTTTGCCAGCTCATAGGACCCCCCCCCCCCCGAATGAAATCTTTGTTATCAGCTATTATTATCATTTTATCTTCCTTTTATTACATTTGCTACATTTATTGAATTGTTAGCACTCTTCTCTTATTCATATGCATTTATTCTTGCTCTGGCACAGATCCTGCATATTATCTTAGTTTTTACTGTCCTCGAGCATGTGCATCCCTACTTACCATCATTTCTTTCTCACTTCCCCTACTTCTTTTCCCTTTTCTGTTGTTCTATCATGTTTTTTTCTTATAATATGGCTTGAATGGAGTAACCTTTCTGTAAGACTTGAGCCCTCGTGCCTTGATCCTGTCATCCTCCATGGCAAGCCTACTTCATACAGAGCTACTGGATTTGGTTTCCCATTTTCCCTGTTGTAATCCCCATAACAGTGGCTCTTGATCCTGGTTGCCTTAATACATTTCTGTTGACTTGGATAGTCCAAATGGACTAATACCACATTTTTATCAGAGTCTGAAAGAAAAAAGTTCTAAGGAACAATGACAATTTTAATTAGATAAATGTAGCAAACAAATAAGCAATAGTGCCTTAAGTTTTAACAATGCCAATACTATATTAAGAAAAGATAGTGGGAAACCAATCTACAAGACAAACATATTACACACAGTGGATGAGAAACAAAGAGTTTGTGATAGAAGAAAATGTTGGGAGAGACAAAACACTGTGGGGGAAGGAACAAATGACAGAGATTAGGCAGATATGTAAGCAAAGTATTAAGGATCAGTATAAGGGAGAATATTTAAGACTGGAGATTAAGAAAATGTATGAGAAATGTTATAAATAAGAAAGAAAATTGAATTTAAGTTTTTACAGGAGCATATGTACACTGATGACTGATACATTTTTAGTTTTTGTTGAAGAATCAAGCTTATATTTATTATTATTATTGTTGCTTTGTTGATCTTGCTTTTTTGTTGTTATTGTAGCATTTACCATTATTATTATTATTATTATTATTATTATTATTATTATTATTATTATTATTATATTACTGTTTTTATTCATGTAATGGGCTCTTCATAGATGTATGCTTTGTGAGCTTGTCTCCGTCTCAGCTTGATCGCTAACCCCCTGAGACTTCTATTTTCCCATCTTATGGTTTCATTTAGTCTGTTTACTTATTTTTCACTGATTTTGCCAATTATAAGTTAAGAGGCACTTACTGTGATACATTGTGATAGAAATTCCTTAAATTTTCTTTGCAACTTCAGTCAAATTGGCCACCCAAGAGATTTCAGCTAAATTCTAGATGTCATGACATCACAGAGATGTAGCTCAGACCCTCCAAAGTGACAATAGTCATGTAAAGGACAACTATACCCTAAATGCAACATTTCCTTTCTCAAAAGACTATTCCTAGGATTCAGCAAGCTCTGCACAGTGTGCAGGAATAGTGCAAGAGCTGCTGCATGCAATATGGCCGACGAGCGATCCAGGAACGAGCTCCTACATTATTCCTGCATGGACACAGCTCCTGTATGCTAATTACTCCATTTACAGGTGAAAACCATGCAACTGAGGTGAATTAGCAATCCAGGAAGCAGGGAGGCATCTGTGCAGGAATAGTGTAACCTGCAGAAATGTATTCAGCTACTAACCGAATACATTTCTGCAAATTACAAAACGGAGGCATGACAGCTCCAAAGAAAGCATGTATTCAATGTAGTGGGCATACCAATGGCCAAATATATGCCCATTGGCAAGGGAAATAGCTGCAAAATTATAAAAAATAACTTTTTTTTTTTTGGCCGATACTGGCCGTTTAAGCATAGGGCAGTGGTGCCCAAATGGGATCGGCCCGAAAATAAGAAAAAAAGTTGGAAATAAACCAAAATCAGCATTCTGCCATAATAGTCAATGACATGCATACGACAACAATACCATGGAATAGTAGTTGCTAAGGTGGAAAGCTGAGTGTCAGTTTTGTAACCATGCATTAGCAGTCAGTTTTATGCAAATGAGGGGAGTGATACTGAATCACAGATTTCCCCAAAGTGTTAGCTTGCACCCAACCGTGTAGGTGCAGCAACACCATGGTACAAGCATAAGAGGTAGATGACCTCATAAGAGGGAGTGTCATGCATGCTATAAGCTTATTGGTGCTCTGTGGCTCATGTTTGCCCTTAGCTAAGCACAGCTAAGGAAGTGGGGGTGTGTCTGAAGCTGCCTAGCAATGTTTACATTGCCTAAACAGGTGTGCGTGCCATGCACCGGGTTTTAAAAAAAAAAAAACAGGAAATAGCAGCTGTGTTCACATCTGAGCACTGGGTATTAGTGGCTCACCTCAAGGATTAAAAGGGAAGGCAATGGAAAGGGAAAACAGCAGTAGGAAGGCAATCAAAGAGAACTAGCATAGCTGGTAGGTGAAATGTATCAGAATCAGCCAATGACACAGGCAGCAGCCCAGCCCAGCACACTACTATAAACTATGCAAACACCTTTCACTCTGGTTTTTCCCACAAACTCTACACCACCGATGTACACAAATGGGTAAATTTTACCTGACAAAACTAACAAAATGATAGAGGCTGCTGTCGCTCTTATACATCAATATGTGGAAGAGGCTGAGGGTGGTAAGGATGAGAATGCTGATGACCAACCCACAGTGAGGAGAAGGAGAAGAGTGTACAGACCCTGGGTAACCTACCAGGGGATACATGGGCTGGAGATAGGGTGGACAGGGACATCCTACAGCAAATTGTTGAGCTGTGCCAGCGAATCTACACACACAGAACTAACAAGAGGGGAACCCATTGCAGTGGATACCAAGGTATGTGTAGGCTTACGAATACTAGCCACAGGTACCTTCCAAAGGCCAAGTGGGGATCTCATGGGGATCTGACAGGCATCAGCATCCAGTGTACTCCACCAGTTCGTGGATGCCATGTCAGCCCATGCTGGTGAGCACATTTATTTCCTCAACACCCGTGAGGAGTTGACCAGCAATATGCGTCTCTTCCACCAAATAGCAGAATACCCTGAGGTAGTGGGTGCCATAGACTGCATGCACATGCACATCAAAGCACCACCCTGCAAGCAGGGTAGGGTCTACATAAACCACAAGGGCTTCCCCTACATCAACTGCCAGGTCATGTGCAATGCCCAGAGCATTATAATGAATGTGTGTGCTGGCAGTCCTGGAAGCTATCACGACTCCCACATCTGGCATATGACACAGCTGTACCAGAGATTTGCCAGTGGCGACATCCCATATGGCCACCTAGTGGGGGATGTTGGTTACGCACTAGACCCATGGCTGATGACACCCATCAGAAATGCACACACACCCGAACAAGAACTCCATAATGAGGCACATGCACAAACTGGAATCATAATAGGCCATGTGTTTGGGATGCTCAAGTCATGGTTCCGGTGCCTGGACATATCCGATGGAGCCTTGCAATACTCTACAGCTACATGTACACAGATTTTCATTGTATGTGCCACTACACAATATGATCCTGTGGAAACAGCTGCAGCATGAACCGCACGGGCCAGGGCCACATAGCCCCCCACCATTGTCAAGGCCAGCACAGGCACAGAGTGATTCAGAGGAGAAACAACCTGAGCCTGCCTATGTAGGCAGAAGGAGGTGTGCCCAGTATGCCCAGGCTTTGGCAAAGAGGCAGCACATTGCACATACACTGACATGGTAGGAACCTAGGGAATGACACCTCTCTCTGACTTGAGCATTCAGTAAAAGGGCTGCCAAACATGACACTACCTGTGCATTACCATGTATAGGGAGTGTACTATGTGCATCTGACATAGTCAGCCCTCCAGCACCATCCTCAATACTGGCACAGCCACAAGGTAAGTCACTCTTCCTATCAATTGCTGAATGGAGTAGTATGTTCTGCTAGTTGTATCTATGGTATGGATGTGAGCATGCAAGGGAATCAGGTGGCTGAAAGGGATGGCAGCAGATAATGGACACCTATATGGGCAGCATAAAATCCATAACAAATACAGGTGTCAACAAAGTAGGCAGTACTAGACAAGGTGACAAATCTCACTGCAGTACATGTGGTGGCCCAAATGTGTATCCATAGGACACACACATGCATGTCAGTGAGGCTCACATACCCAACACTAGCCTCATCCAGCAGGAAAGGTGTAGATGACCATAAAGAAAGGCTGTGCTAAGGCCTCCAATTGATGGCAATGGAGAACAGACCCTCTCCAGACCTACACAGACAGACTACAACAAGTTACTCAGTTGTATGTTAGTTCTAAAGAGTAAGAAGTCTGAAAACAAAATGTAGGTCAGTAAAACCTAAGATCTGTACTCTACTGATATGCCCATAGTCTGCATGATAGGTCAGAATACAAAATGAAATGGACGCCTACAGAGTTCCTGAAATACCAGTACAGTCATAGCAAATTTTTACAGTTGTCAAGTGTGCCGCCCCCCACAATCCTCTGTAGAAATGCAGTAACATATACGTGTGGGTTTAATAACAGTGGAACACAGATTACCTGAGCTGGCACAATTTACAGGATAGATTGTTGCATGTGTACAATATGCAGGGCTTTGTGTGTTAGGTTGTTGTGTGTTGTATATTATGTGGATGTGGTCAGCATGTAGACATAGAGGGTTGTGTCCAGGTGGTCTATGGCCAGTACTGTTGATGACAGGGCCATATTCTGACAACTGCAGTGCTAACCACAATGCACACAGCAAGACCCAATTCAACAGTCGTCCATACTCATTGTTCAGATGTCAGTATCTGTCACCATCTGAAAGATGGACATGCCATGAATATGGACCCAAACATACACATAGTACACAGGTGGAAGTACCCTAGACAGAGTACATAAAATGTAACTGTCAACTGCACACACCTTTGGAATTGTACATACAGGTTAGCAGCACATTAGTTGTCTGTGTTGTATGGAATACTGATGTAGTCTGGCCAATCACTAGCAGACCACAAAAGGCACAGTTATGAAGTAATGAGAGACTGCCTATGTCCCTGCACAAGGCAGCGTAAGGGTATGTCCCAGGTATATCTGTGAGTCAGCTGCAAGAAGCTTCCATATCACACATGCACTCAGCTCACCCCACCGTTAGCCACAGGTTTATCACAGGTCATCCCTGCTGTTGAGAATGAGTACAGTATGACCCCCACTTCTGTATGGGGAATACCCACAGAATGCAGCATGCTGAAGAGGTGTCCCATGCAGGTGTGTCCCTAGTTGTAAGCAGCACCCTACCAGCACCCAGAACAATGGATTAATATGGACAGGAACTATTGCCATTAACACCTCCCGCACTTGCACTGTCACCCCAGGGGGAATCCAGTGGCTTACAGCCTGGGACTGTAGGAGTGACAGAATGCATTGGCCTGCTACAGATGGCCTGCATCACTACCAAATGCCCTACAATCCTCCTTCAAAGGCCTGTGCCTCACCTGTACTGCCAATGTATATTATCTCATGGGGTCCTAAGTAACAACATAACACAGTCCACAGAACACAAATGCAAGGCCATGTCAACAAATCCCAGTAGCATGCCCACCATGTCCTACTGCATGAACTGTGGACCAACCCCTAAATACCGCTGGGATGAAGTGACAACTAAAATAATATGTCTCAGATATCGCTCGCATAATGTTAGGAATATAATAGAATAACATGGGGGGGGGGTGTAGAAGTATGGATGCCATAGAGTTTGTGAAGTCTGAAATTTTGATGTGTGCTCATACTACCCCTGCCTGCAAACCCAGTAATGGGTGGCTACAAACCTACTTGTAAACCGCAATGTGAAGGGGAACTGATCAGATGTATGAGCCCTGCCTCTGGGCAACCTGGGTGAATCTGTACAGCTGAGAGGTATGGCCACAGCAGGATATGGCCATTCTGTTATGTCGATAGATGTACGAGCAGGGGATCCTCAGCCACCACACTACCAAGGTGCTGGACCATTTCCACAGACCTATCAGCAAGTGTCTGCAGCTACCTCTCCAGAATGGCATGAGTGTGCAAGGATATGTAGGCTGCAGACCACAACACTGGACACAGTTTCATTCATCTTGTATTTCCCAGGAAATAACTGTGAGCAAATAAGTATATATGTCAGTAGTTGATAGCATAATACATCACAGTGTAAAATAGTGCATATGTCTGAATATCTCTGCTAACACCAACCATGTAACACAAGCAGCACAGACACAATAGTTACAGTATCCCACTATTCTTTGCCCATTGTGACTCCATATTATCAATCTATCTACAGATATCCTACAGAAACAGGTTGCTAGCTGTAGGTGTAGAACCCAAAATCCTGCACTGGAGTACAACCTACCTGGAATGGATTCACACACTCAGTAAAGAAGGTCATACTGGGCATGCTCCTACACTTAGAGAAATGAAGCCCATGTCTGACAACAACAGTGGACTATACATATCTGTCAGTCACAGATGTCTGTGCACACAAACCACAATGCACACCATTCATGCTTTGCACACACATTGGATAGGAATACTCACACATATCCAAGACCAACACACTGCAATATGTCAAACATACACACACAGTGATGTGGAGAAGAAAGAGAGACAGACAGTGACAGAAGGATTTCCATCGTGAAGTCTGTTCCACCCACCACACATCCAATTGGCTAATATCACATGATGTGCTGATGTCAATCACTGTAGACATTGCTTTTTGTAGCCCTCAGCCTTATAGTGTCTGTGGTGCTTGTGATAACTGTGTAACATGATAGTACAAATCAGTATTCATCTAGTGTTTGCATACCCAGTCCTCTCAAATGTAAAGTTGTGTGTGACTGAGTGTTGTGTGTGTCTTTCCAGAGGAATGGTTTATGGCCCAGTCACACACACTGCACTTCCCATTGCCCATGTTAGCACTCATGCTGAAGTCAGTGACCCTGAAATAACCCTTTGGCCAAAACACAGCTCTATAAGCTCTGTGGTGCTTGCGATAACTGCATAATGCTATAGTGTAATATACAAGTTAGGTAGGAGTACTAATCCCAGACATATATATATATATATATATATATATATATATATATATATATATATGTGTGTGTGTGTGTGTGTGTGTGTGCGTGTGTGTGTGTGTGTATATATATGTGTGTGTGTGTGTGTGTGTGTGTGTGTGTGGAGATGAATGATTTTTAGGCCATTCACAGTCACTACACCTCCCATTGTCCTACTTTAGCAAGCCCGCTGATGTCAGTCACCTTGAAATAACCCTTTGGAGAAGGGCCAGCCCCATAAGCTCCATGGCACTTGTGATAACTGTGTAAAGCTATAGTATAACATACTAGTTAGGTAGGACCTCTAATCCCAGACATGGCAACTGTGAAACTCTGTGAGTGTGTGTGGGAATGAATGATTTGAGGCAATTTACAGTCACTACACCTCCCATTGCCATACCTTAGCAAGCCTGCTGTCAGTCACCTTGAAATAACCCTTTGGACAAGGGTCAACTCCATAAGCTCTGTGGCACTTGTGATAACTGTCTAATGCTGTAGTGTAACATATTAGTTAGGTAGGAGTTCTCATCCCAGACATGGCAACTATGAAACTCTGTGTGTTTGTGTGAGAGCATGTGTGTCTTTGATAATACCTGATATTATGAGCATTCAGACTTACTACTCTCCCCTTACCCCTCCTTTAACACTGCTGCTGATGTTAGTTACCTTCAAAGATACCTGTGGAGAGATCTCCAACATGTAAGCTCCATGGCATGTGCCATAAATGTGGAACAATGTAGTAGCAGTAACTACGCAAGTATAGGTTTGAATCTCATCTGTGGCAAGTGTTTGTGTGTGTACATATGTATGTGTGTACCTCAAAGATATTGTCCCCATTTAAATGAAGTACACATCTCAGAGCCTGACTTTAGCAGTCCTGTAGCTATCATCCACCTTAGAAGTACTTGTTGCCAACCCTAAATCATGTCAGTTCAGTGAAGCATGTGGCAAGTGCGTAATGCAATGGTTCGTAAAGTTTGTTAGATAGCAGTTTGAATCTCATCCCTGGCATATGCAATTGTGTGTTTAGGGTAAAATTATTTTTGGGATCTCTCACCCACTACATCATCCAATGCCAGTATTTACAAGGGCTGGTGATGTTCCTCACCTTAGAAGTACCTTGGGACAACATCCATCCTATAAGCTCTGTGGCAAGTGCGATAAATGCGGTACACTATAGTAGCAATACATAGCTAGGTAGGGGTTTGAATCTCAGTACTGGCAAGTGTGTGTGTGTGTGTGTGTGTGTGTGTGTGTGTGTGTGTGTGTGTGGTCATTATTCTGTGTGGAAATTGCTGTGATTGTGTAATAACAGGATCTACTGTGGGGTGGATTTTGCTAAATTATTATGTTGAGGACCAAAATATGTCACAATGTCCACCTTACAAGGACAACAGATGTCAAACACCAGAGAGGCTGGTGTAGACAATCCATAGCCCTACATGTGACATTATGGATTGGTGAACAATATAGGCAACCCTTCTATTACACAGAGAACACTCTCCACCCATGTCTGATACACAAACACACTTGACTAGGCAACAACCACTATATTGGTAGTTCCCTGCATATTGCCTCACAGATAGTAACCACAGTGATCGCAGTGGACTACATGCCTGTTGACCACAACAGTGCCACTGACATCAGAAAGTACTGTGATGTGTTACATCTCCTGACTAAGTGTGTGTTATCCAGCAAGTAAAAGGACATGGCACCCTGTTCCATCCCCACAGTAGGCAAATAAATTCTTACAGTGGTCCTTTTGCTATGTTCCCCACTGGATGCCTGCAACAACTGTAGAGTCTGCAAATGTAACCCACAAAGGGAATACCATGCCTTATACACATGCCCTGTATGGATAGATGCTACTAACTCCACTGAATACCTGCATCATGCTGTCAATGTCGGTGCAAGCACAACCTCAGTTCCATAGCCAGGTCTTACCAAATGAGGTCAGGAATGCTACATCAGAAGATAACAATCTGTCTACACAACATGCCCCAGAGACCTCAACTACACTTCCACATGTCAAAGAATATACGTGTGGGACATGTGCACAACCCAGACACTGTCCATGTTATGGAATATAGATCACACACATGGGAAGCAGTGCACATCACTGGCCACCCACAATAGTAACCCAGATGAGTGGATGGTGACTACAATACCCACCCCTGGTGACAACTCCAGGGACTACACCCCTGAGCCACACTGGAGACTATTGTCATATGGCCTGATGCCAAGGTATTCCCTTTGCCTAGCCTTGTGCAGCCTTCAGGCCCATTCACCTACTACACACCTGTGAAGCAAAGAACCTTTGCATCTCAGTACAGGCAAGTGTGTGTGTGTGTGTGTGTGTGTGTGTGTGTGTGTGTGTATGTGCGTGTGTATGTGTGTGTGTGTGTGTGTGTGTGTGTGTGTGTGTGTGTGTGTGTGTGTGTGTGTGTGTGTGTGTGTTTGTGTATGTGTGAAGCCATTCACACTCACTACACCTGCCATTGCCCTACTTTAGCATGCCTACTGATGTCATTCACCTTGAAATAACCCTTTGGCCATGTTTCAGCCATGTAAGCTCTGTGGCGCTTGCAATAACTGCATAATACTGTAGTGTAGCAAACTAGTGAGGTAGGAATTCTAATCCTGATCCTACCAACTGTGATAATGTGTGTGTTTCCCTGACAGAGTGTGTGTGTGTCTTCATTGACACCTGATTTTTTGGATATTCGCACTTACTACACTTCCATTACCCCTCTTTTAGCACTGCTGCTGATGTTACTCACCTTCAAAGATACCTTTGGAGAGCTCTTCAACATATAAGCTCCATGGCATGTGCAATAACTGCGTAACACTGTAATAGCAATACATAGGTAGGAGTTTGAAACTCAGTACTGTTAAGTGTGTCTCATTAGTACCCTGTGTGGGTATTGGGGTGATTCTGTAATGACAGGATCCATTGCAGTGTGGGTTTTGCTACATCATTATATTGAGGACCTATATGTCCCAATGTCCACATTACAAGGCCAACAGTTTTCAAACACTGTAGAGGTTGTTGTAGACAATCCTCAGCCATAAATGTATACAGCCATGTGCAATTACTATGTGACAGTATGGATTAGTAAACAATATAGGCAACTGTTATAATATCCAGATACCACCCTCCACCCACAGATCATACACAAACATGCTTGGCTCTTACTCTCTTATGCCCTTCCTTTCTTACTTTGTCTCTGTGTCTGTCTCTCTCCCTCTCTCTCTCCCTCTCTGGGGGATGTGGAAAAGTACATCTGTTTTGCATAGGCAGCAGCTTGAGTTTTGTAAGTAATGCTCATGATCAGCTGATGGCCTGTGCACGAATTGCAGTCCCCCACTTGCTAATTGCATGTGGAACAGCTGTGGTATCATTCCTATAGCCAATTGCATAGAAACACACTCCTATAACTAAGCACTTCATGTGGGTGTTGGCCCTTTTCCTTCACTGTGAGCAGGACTTCATGTGGGTGTCTGACAAACAGCATCACAGAAGGTAGTTGGAAATACCTGTTACAACATACACTGTGGAGACAAGCCAACAAACAGGAGGGGATGTTCCAGACAGGGGGACAGAATGTAAGTATTGCTGCTCTACATTTGAAGTAATGTTGGGTTTGTGTGGATATGGCTGTTCTACATGATTTAAAGTCTGGCATGAGAGTGTTATGTGGTTGAGAAAACTCTCACCTGTAGGGCTATCTGCAGACTGGCCAGAGTTTGGAGTCTTACATGTGGTGTGTTACTCACACATTTCCTATCTTTAGAAATACAGTAGCATAATCTGATGATTGCATTCAGTACATGGTGACATCCATGTGAGTTACTGACATCATATCCCTCAGAAGAGATATGTCACAACAAACCCTGTTACACCAGGAATTTTCTCAGTTTATCACAGCAATATGTCAATATTGGCCCTGTGTTTGTGCCTCTGTCCCCCAAGTCTGTCATCCTTTGTCCATATGTCATGCAGTAAGAGGTGCATATGTACAGTATATCATTATTTACTGACATCATACCTGATAACAAGCCAGTGAGATATCAGACTGCTAGACATGTTATGTATAAGTAGGCCCTATATTTGAGGACAAAACCTGGACATTCTGTTGTAGTCTGTACAATAGTGAGGTCTGTGTACTTATGGTGATTACTGGCAGAGTGTGTATTATGAATATGTTACTTGGCTTGTGTACAGACTGTGGTAGATGTCAATGTTATTGGTTCTGCTCTATCTGACGTTGCATGCTGATCCAGTTTACGGTACTCTATCAGCATTTATGTTTGTAGGGCCAGACTGAGGCATGTCCCATAACGCAGTCAGGCATCAGACTACACTGTGTATTGGGCCAGTATATGTAGGGTTAGTGTATGAGTGGCACATATGAGGATGGTTTTGTTCACACAGTCCATATACTATACTATAAATTAAGCTTACCATAATGTAACTGTGATTGTGTTCAGCTTGGTTGCGGGTATGCTCTTTCAAACTGGTGTCGGTTACTACATGCTGTCACATGCCTCTAGTGACTGCTATATTTGCAAGTACATGTGCATTCCCCCAAAGGAAACTTGGGTCTGTGTTGTGGCAGTCTGTCTGTAGTTTGCACAGTGCTTTGTGACATACCTAACAGCTCAGTGAATTTACCTAGTGTGATGTTATGTCCAGATATTTGTCAGATGTACTGTTGCCTGGTCACCATAAGTGTTGTGCTTTTCTGAAAAAGCAGTGGGATGCTGTGAAGATGCATGTTACTAACTAGTGGAAAGCATGTGCACTTCAGACCTCTGCTCCTCTGGTTAATATGTGCTAGGACAGAGAGGAGTTTGTGACTGCATCAACTGTGTGAGCCTATTAATTCCAGTATTTCTGTAATATCCCCATTTACATGGCTGTAAGCATCCACTATGTCAGGCCTGGTCCACACATGTTGCAATAAGGAGTTCTTTGTATACCTCTGGACTGACCAGATTGTGTCAGACTGTCCATGTTTATTGGTCATATCTCTGCTGTATTCCACAGGATCATTACTGTGATCTGTGTGGTACTTCACTATAATAATCTTATGATGTCTGTCAGTAACTGATGGTATACATGTTAGTAACAAAAGTGACTTCCTACACCACATGTCTATTGACACAACCCCTGTTACTGTAGCAACATTCTCCATTTATACCTGCAATACTTACATTACATCCCCTTCCACTAAGAGGTTGTGACAATTGGTGCTGAGGTATGACTCCACTACATGCTATGGGCATATGTTTTATATATATATATATATATATATATATATATTGCTGTTGTCTTCGCAGAAGATCCCAGCGGAATTGAGACTCCAGAAGATCCGTCCGCGAATGTTTGGTACTGGATTTTACGCGGTTGCAGAACATCGACAATGCAGAACCGACGACGGATGACAACACCAACGCCGAGGATGCCGACATGGAAGATGCTGTAGTGAGAATCAAACGGGACATTGTCTTGCTGTGAGCGACAACGCTACCACAGCACCACTACAGTATATATATATATATATATATATATATATATATATATATATATATATATATATATATATATATATCAACCTTCAACGGGGTACCATTCACGCATGCCCTTCACATAGAAGATGCTCTAGCTGAGAATCGAACAACAGGAACTTCTTCCTGTGAGGCGACAAAGCTACCACAGCACCGGGTATATATATATATATATATATATATATATATATATATATATATATATATATACACACACACACACACACACACATATGCATATATATATCTATACACATATATATAGATATATATGTATGTATATAAATCTCACTCGGTTGGTGCACGCAAAAATGACTCCCAAATGCTGAAACTGTGCATGGATAAACACATACACCAACAGACCAAACCCAGCACTAGTTCGCATCCACTTGTAACAGGATTAACACCATAGTGAGTAGTAGAAAAACAGATCGACTAACAATTTCATCAAGATTTATTATAGCACAATAATACCAATAATTCCATGGCTTCGGATACTAGTCACAACACCAACAGCAAACCAGTTTCACCCATTTGGCGTCATCAGTGCTCAATAAACCCGGATGTTCTGCTTTAGAACATTTATATATACACACCTTCACCTTCTTAAAGTGACATCATCATATATAACACAGTATACCTCTCCAAACAACAAAAAAGTGTACATTTTAAACATGAAATAAACAGTGAGCATTAAAGACAACACTCCCAGCTGAATGTAAATCATATTAATATAAAAAATACAAGTACATGTACATGCACTCAATACACTTACATACTTGCAAACATACACACATATATACCATGTACACACACATATATATATATATATATATATATATATATATATATATATATATATATATATATATATATATTAAGAGCAATATACACTATAATAACTTCTTATAAATCAAACATTATAAATTTTCATTCAGTCCAGGCTTATAGAGTGTTCCCAACCTAAGTATTCATGTTTTTTCTTTATTGTCAAGTATTTTATGTTTTTTTGTCATACTAATATTATCATCAAAAATTCTGTCTATTCCTTCAAAAATGAAATTTGCTCCAGTATGCTCTAAATGATGCTTATACAAAGTACTACGTGTTCTCCTACAATTTATATTGCTTATATGAAGGGCCATCCTATGTTTAAAGGGTCTAGAAGTCTGCCCAATATAAAAAGCACCATATTTGCATACTGCCATATATATAATCCAGTCACTGTTACATGTAATAAGAACTCTGACATCATACACCCTGGTGGTATTGACCGATGTAAAAGATTTTTTTTTGGAAACTACCTTACAGTACACACAATTTCCACAAAACATACTGCCTCTTGTCTGATCACTTCGCGTCTCCTTGCCCATAAAAGAACTTTTCTTACATTTATTAAAATATTCACCTAAATCCTTCCCCCTTCGATAACCAAAATTACAATGGTTGTCTACTATTTGTTCAAAGAAGGAATCATTTCTTAAAATGGGCCAATGTTTTTCAATTATCTGGTTTATTATAAAAGTGTTAGTACCAAAGGTAATGATAAATCTCAATTTATCATTTATCCTATCATCTCTTACCTGACCAGTCCCTAAAACCCACTTCTTTCCTGCTTGTTACTGAATTCATATGCTCTAGATATGAATTCCTTCTCATATCCCCTATGCATTAATCTTCTTTGCAAATCTACTGCCTCTTTTTCAAAATATTGCTGATTATTGCATAGACGTTTCAACCTCATGAATTGTGCCTTTGGTATATTTCTGGCAATGAGTGTAGGGTGGCAACTTTTTGCTTCCAATATTGAATTTTTTGAGAAAGGTTTCCTAAACAAACTTGTTGCCACAGTCCCATCTAATAACTTGGTAATATTAACATCCAAAAAAATCAATATTAAGTTGATGAATCTTACTGGTGAACTTTATACCAAAGTTGTTACTATTCAAATAGTTGACAAATTGATACCATTTATCTATAGTTCCCACCCATACACACCAACAATCATCAAGGTATCTTCACCACATGTTCATATATTGTTTATATTCATTTGCATCCTTATATATCCATCTGGCTTCAAAATCGCCCATGAAAAGATCTGCATATATAGGTGCAAAATTTGTACCCATAGCAGTACCCTTCATTTGCAGAAACCAACTAGTTTTATAAGTAAATGCACTGTGCTCTAAAATTAAACTAAGCATTCTAAGCAAAAAATCAATTTGTGCCTTACTATACAATCCAGAACAATCAGCCCAATAACAGACCGCAGCCAAACCACCTTTATGGGGAATACTAATGTACAGCGACAGGACATCAAGTGTGCACAAATGTGCATGCACTGGAATTTGGATGCCATCCATAAGTTTTAAAAATTCAGTACTATCCTTGATACTGGCTCTAATTAACAGTAACAATGGTTTCAACTTGCCCTCTAAATATATAGACAGAGGCTTAGTCAGGGACCCCCAACTCGAAACTATTGGTCTACCAGGGGGATTTAATATTTTTTGTGAATTTTGGGCAGTATGTAAAATGCCAATGGTTCTGCATCAGCAACCTTCAACTGTTCACATACCTCCTCAGTGATCATCCCATTCATTACAGCATTATCCAAAAAGCATCAATTATAGATTTAAAATCCTGACTGGGGTCAAAAGGTTACCTCATATATGAAATAGGATCATTCAACTGTCTCATTACTTCTTTGTCATACACAATTGATTCCCATAGCACAATAGCTCCACCTTTGTCAGCCTTTACCACCACCACTCTATCATCTTTATGTAAATTCTGTAAGGCAGCCATCTGTCTTTTATTCAAATTCGAACTATAGTGTCTAAAAATATCATTCTGATTCATATGAAAATCATGTAAAACATGCTCTTCAAACATTTTAACAGTGGTATGGAGGCTGAAAATTGGATTTTTTAGTCTTAAACCTTAATTCAGGTACATTTTCCACACTATTGTTAAAAGAAAAATTTCAGATTCAATAAGTGACAAAAACTTTTAACATCAGAAACAGTTGACACATGAGATACAAAGAAAGCAGGCACATAATTCAAACCTTTATTGAGCATATCATTTTCATCTTTTGTTAAGGTACATGGTGTTAAATTCACTTCAAACCATTCTAATTATGTGCACCAACCGATGGTGAAATCATGCCTCTAACATCTTCCTGAAATCTTGTTCCACCTTTCCGATATTTATGTCTCTTTCCCCCTCGTCTAAAGGGCCCTTACTTTGCTTTGTCATAGGTGATAAAATGTCTCCATGATCCAAAATCTCAGCATCAGTGTCAGTTAAATTTGAGGGCAATTCAGATGTACTAGAGTCACCTTCAACATTAAGACTAGATTTCCTTAGTATTGAGCATGCTCTCTTCCTTTTAACCACCCCTTCCTTTCTTTCTTATCAGTAGAAAAATGAACCATTTGTTTTTTCTGTTTCCAGTGTACATTGCTCCACTTTAAAGTCATTTACATCCCTGGTATATTTTTTCATTTTACCAATTCATAATTCTATTTCATATCTTCCATCTCCTGCTTATATTTATTGTTTCTCATTGTAAAGTTACTATCAGCAGAAAATAACTGCATTGCTTTAAAAGTGGAGCAATGTACACTTGGAAACAGAAAAATCGAATGGTTCGTTTTTCTACTGCTAAGAAAGAAAGGAAGGGGTGGTTAAAAGGAAGAGAGCGTGCTCAGTACTTAAGAAATCTAGTGTTAATGTTGTTGAAGGTGACTCTAGTACATCTGAATTTTCCTCAAATTTAACTGGCACTGATGCTAAGATTTTGGATCATGGAGACATTTTATCACTTATGACAAAGCAAAGTAAAGGCCCTTAAGATAAGGGGGAAAGAGACATAAATACCGAAAAGGTGGAACAAGGTTTCAGGAAGATGTTAGTGGCATGATTTCACCATTCGTTGGTGCACATGATGAGAATGATTTGGTAGTGAATTTAACACCATGTACCTTAACAAAAGATGAAAATGATATGCTCAATAAAGGTTTGAATTATGTGCCTGCTTTCTTTGTATCTCATGTGTCAACTGTTTCTGATGTTAAACGTTTTTGCCGCTTATTGAATCTGAAATTTTTCTTTAACAATAGTGTGGAAAATGTACCTGAATAAAGGTTTAAGATGAAAAAGTCCACTTTTCAGCCTCCATACCACCCCACTGTTAAAATGTTTGAAGACCGTGTCTTATGTGATTTTCATATGAATCAGAATGATATTTTTAGAAACTATAGTTAGAATTTGAATAAAAGGCAGAGGGCTGCCTTACAGAATTTACGTAAGGATGATAGAGTGGTGGTGGTAAAGGCTGATAAAGGTGGAGCTTTTGTGCTATGGCAATAAATTGAGTATGACAAAGAAGTAATGAGACAGTTGAATGATCCTATTTCATATATGAGGTTACCTTTTGACCCCAGTAAGGGTTTTAAATCTATAATTGATGCTTTTTTGGATAATGCTGTAATGAATGGGATGATCGCTGAGGAGATTTGTGAACAGTTGAAGGTTGTTGATGCAGAACCGTTGGCATTTTACATACTGCCCAAAATTCACAAAACAATATTAAATCCCCCTGGTAGACCAATAGTTTTGAGTAAGGTATCCCTGACTGAGCCTCTGTCTATATATTTAGAGGGCAAGTTGAAACCATTGTTACCATTGATTAGAGCCAGAATCAAGGATAGTACTGAATTTTAGAAACTTATGGATGACATCCAAACTCCAGTACATGCATATTTGTGCACACTTGATGTCAAGTCACTGTACATTAGTATTTCCCATAAAGGTGGTTTGGCTGTGGTCAATTATTGGGCTGATTGTTCTGGATTGCATAGTAAGGCTCAAATTGATTTTTTGCTTAGAATGCTTAGTTTAATTTTAGAGCACAGTGCATTTACTTATAAAACTAGTTGGTTTCTGTAAATGAAGGGTACTGCTATGGGCACAACTTTTGCGCACATATATGCAGGTCTTTTCATGGGCTATTTTGAAGCCAGATGAATATATAATGATGCAAATGAGTATAAACAATATATGAACATGTGGTGAAGATACCTTGATGATTGTTGGTGTGTATGGGTGGGAACTATAGATAAATGGTATCAGTTTGTCAATTATTTAAACAGTAACAACTTTGGTATAAAGTTCACCAGTAAGATTCAACTATTTAATATTGATTTTTTGGATGTTAATGTTACCAAGTTATTAGATGGGACTGTGGCAACAAGTTTGTTTATGAAACCTTTTTCAAAAAATTCAATATTGGAAGTAAAAAGTTGCCACCCTACACACATTGCCAGAAATATACCATGGGCACAATTCGTGAGGTTGAAACGTCTATGCAGTAATCAGCACGATTTTGAAAAAGAGGCAGTAGATTTGCAAAAAAGATTTATGCATAGGGGATATGAGGGATATATAACAAAGTTATAGCAGAGAATTGCAAGAAGGGGAAGAACCTAAATATGTCACGGATTGACTACAAAAAAACATTTGATAGTATACCACATTCATGGATAAAAGAGTGCTTAAAAATGTATAAGATACACCCTACACTGATTGATTACATTACAGTAACCATGAAACAGTGGCAGAACACTTTGCAATTAAGTCATGATAAAGGACAGATTATTATCCCAGGGATAAAAATTCAAAGGGGGATATTCCAGGGTGACTCTCTGTCACCCTTGTTATTCTGCCTTGCCATTAACCCATTAAGCTGCTTACATCAGATGAGGAACTGAAAACACAGCTGCAGGTTGTCAAAACTTTTTCAGATGATATCAGAATGTCATTTGGTCTTGATAAATGTGCAAAAGCAACCTTTAAAAAAGGAAAATTGCAGCACCAAGAAAACATCAGTTTGGGACAAGAATATGATATAAAAGAGCTTGAGCAAGAGGGGTGTATAAATACTTGGAAATTGATGAAGGATCAGCAATAAAACATGAACAAATGTGAATAAAGCTTAGTAAGGAATACTTTAGAAGACTTAAATTAATCCTGAAAACAGCATTGACACCTAGGAACAAGATCCAAGCTATAAATCAGTTTGCTCTTCCTGTCCTAACTTATAGTTTTGGAATGATTGACTGGCCCCAAAAAGTGTTGGATAGATTGGATATCAAAACAAGAAGGATGCTTCATGCTCACCAAATGATTTATAAAAATCAGTATATACCAAGATTATATATCCCCCGTTCTGAAGGAGGAATGGGCCTCCTTGAAATTGATTACATGTATAGATCTGCAATCGTGGGACTCCACACATATCTATTGACCTTACAAGATCCAAATGTGGTGAAAGTTTTGAAACATGAGGAGAATAAATCTAAGATGACATCTCTACTTAATTTAGCAGAAGCATATCGACATCAAGCAGGAATGGAAATCAAAGCAGAAGTGGATAAAAAACAGGCAGCAATTGAATGTCCTAAAAAAGAAAAGAAAGAATATAAGGTGAAGGATCAGATGAGAAGGCAAGAAAGTTGGAAAAAACATAAATATAGTTGCAAGTATAAAAAACTTCTGGAAGAGCCTCATGTTGATCAAGAATGAACACAGGAATGGTTAAGGAGAGATGAATTTACATTAAGAAATGAAAGGTTAATATTGGCAGTCTAAGATAGTGGGCTGCGTACATGCTGGTTTACTAAGTCCATTGAACACGCGGGAGAAGCAGACATATGTAGGTTTTGTGGAACCGAGTTGGAAACAGTTACACACCTTATTGCTGGTTGTGATGTTCTAATGGCAGAGGGACTGTATACTGAAAGGCATAATAATGTGGTGAGATTGTTACACTGGAGATTGTGCAAACATTATGGTATCGAAGCGGCTGAAAAACATTGGAAACATGAGCCACAGAAAATCATAGAAAATGATGAAGTTTACATCACATGGGATCACGCAATACCAACAGTCCAAAAGATAGATGCTAGAAAACTGGACAGTGATCCAAGATAGGAAGACAAAAGTAGCATTGGTCATTGAAATTGCCACACCTAGTGACTATAGTGTCTTGCTTACCGAGGGACACAAAGTAATAAAATACCTTGATCTGCAGGCAGAAACGAGAGCCATGTGGAAGAAAGATACCCAGACAGTTCCAATAGTAGTAGGAGCAACTGGCCTGATATGTTACCAATTCATGTAACACCGTATGAATTGCAGGAGTCATTGCTGGGCACATTGCGGGTGCTGCAAAGAGCACTTTTGGCTAACATCAAACAGTGAAATAAAACTAATTTCATGAAGTTTAATCGTACTCTGACTTAGGAATGGGGTCCATTCCCTTCATGGTATTAGAAACCCAAAAGACTTGGAGAAATAAAAAGAGAGCACATTTCATTTTTGTAGGAATAGACAGAATTTTAGATGATAATAGTATGACAAAAAAACATAAAATACTTGACAATAAATAATAGTCCTGCAATAAGCTCTTAAATCGTCAATACCTATTTTATTGATTCAATATCTAAGCTACTGAACCCTAACCCTAACTCCTCTACTGCTAACATCTCCAACTTTTTTGAACCTAATCCTAATACTCTCTCCTCAAATACCTTCTCCCTCAAACCTGTACCTACTAGTGTCATCAAAACACTACTCTGTAAATTAAAAACATGCTCAGCATCAGCTGACAATATTCCTTCCACTTTTCTTCTACTAGCAGCTGACTCTCTTGCTCTCCCTGTATCTATCCTAATCAATTGCTCTATCTCTGAATCTAAAGTCCCTTCCATCTGGAAACAATGCTACACTCTACCTATACACAAAGGAGGTAACTTCTCTGATATCTCCAACTTTAGACCTAACGCTATCCTCTTCCCTCTCTCTAAAGTACTAGAAAAATGTATTCATAAACAGGTTATGTAGGATCTAATACAGGAAAATCTGCTTACACCCACTTGCTTCAGACCCAAACATAGCACCACTGCAGCTCTAGTAACCTGCCTGAACACTGTATGTATATCCATGGACAACCATAAACTTATTTGTTGCCTATTCTTGGACCTCTCAAAAGCTTTCAACACTGTCTCACACTCTCTTCTGCACCAACTGCATAACCTCAACTTCTCTTCTGATACTGTTGCATGGTTCTCCAAATACCTCACTGATAGATCTCAATCAGTGAGATGGCACTCTGCACTCTCCTCTCATCTCCCTGTAAAAATGGGTGTACCTCAAGGGTCTATCCTAGGGCCTTTACTTTTTAATATCTTTACTAATCAGCTCTATACCTCTTGTCCTCAGTCATATTTAGTGCAATATGCAGATGACTCTACAGTCATCACCACAGACAACTCTTTCTCTAAGCTCTTCTCAGCTACTCAGGCATCTTTTAACTTAGTTGAAACATGGCTCTCCAACAACCAGCTATTTCACAACCCTAAAAAAACAAAGCTGTTAATCTTCCTACCTAAAAAGTTCAACAATATTAAACCCTCCTTCTCCATACATTCCCTTAATAACACTCCCATTCAGGTAGAATCCAGCACTAAGCTCTTGGGCGTAACCATCGATGATCAGCTTAAATTTGACTTGAATGTTAATAACTGTATCAAAAAGACTAATTCAGAACTAGGGCTCCTTTGCCGTAGGAAGAAATTCCTTACCTCTGAAGCCAAGATTACTCTCTCTCTTAGCTACCTTCTACCCAATCTAATGTACAGTTCTCAAATTCTCACAAATCTTAACTCAGCACTCCTGACCAAACTCAAATCTACCTACAACAGGGTTGCTAGATTTGCTGCCCAACAAACATACAAATCCCATCTCTCTCTCTCTCTCTCTCTCTAAAACACCTAAACTGGCTTTAATTACCCCACCGACTTCTCTCTCAGCTCCAGATCATCCATTCTATCCTATACCAGCCTTTTTACTGCCCAGCAATATCTCCTCTCATCTTCCATTATTCTCCCTCCAGACCTCTCCAAAGCTCTAACCAAGACCTACTACATATCTACAAACCCAAGTCCAAAGTTGGATGCAACATGTACACCATTGCACTATTGTCCAGAATAGGCTCCCACTAGAAATCAGTAACCTTACACATCCTAAACAATTTAAGACAGCCACCAAAGAGCACTTTAAAAGTCACTGGTTCTGCCACTGCACTCTCCCTCCTTAAACATCCTCTACTTCTCATACCTTAATCTACTTTCTGCCCTTAACTCACTTTTCTCACTAGCTCTCTCTAATCTTCCTTGACTACTCTTTCTACTCTCTTCTAAAATCTATTAAGCAAATCACCTCAGAGAAACATTCTATAGTAATTGTCTTGCCTTCATGCAACCACATTATGATAAAACTGTGTTTTTGTAACCACTTACCCAAAAAACTATATTCAACTTAATGACATATTTATTTTTATACATCTTGAAATAGTTTTGCTATACTCCTGATTATTGACACCGTATAACAGTGTATTGCTACTTAATACCTTATAATAATCCCATTGCTGTTTAGTGCTAGTTTATAATGAAAATTGTTTAATATGTTGGAGCTTTTTCCCCTGGGCCTCTGCTGAAAAAGGTCTCTTCAGCTCAGTCGGACAATCCCAGTCAGCAAATGTAAAATAAAATAAAATAAAATAAAAATAAAAATAAAAATAAAAATAAAGAAAGAAAGAAAAAACATGGATACTTAGGTTGGGAGCACTCTATAAGCCTGGATTGAATGAAAATTTATAATGTTTGATTTATAAGAAGTTATTATAGTGTATGTTGCTCTTAATATATGTATAAGTACATGGTATATATGTATATATGTTTGTAGGTATGTAAGTGTATTGAGTGCTTGTACATGTACATGTATGTGTTTTTATATTAATATGATTTACATTCAGCTGGGAGTGTTGTCTTTAATGTTTACTGTTTATTTCATGTTTAAAATGTATACTTCTTCTGTTGTTTGGAGAGGTATACTGTGTTATATATGATGATGTCACTTTAAGAAGGTGAAAGGGATGTATACACAAATGGTCTAAAGAAGGACATCCGGGTTTATTGCGCACTGATGATGCCG